>NW_015174937.1:41488-44817 GCF_001447785.1 Gekko japonicus
CGCTGGCCCTGTCACCCACTCTCAGCCAGGAAAAATTCGCTGGGCCAGTCACCCACTCTCAGCCATGAAAAATTCGCTGGGCCAGTCACCCACTCTCAGCCTGACCTACCTCATAGGGTATTAAAATGGAGGATATAAACCACTTTATGTCCCCATTCAGGACAAATAAAGGGTGTCAATGAAGTAAATAAAACAAGCTAATAAAGTGGGGGGGTCAATATTCTAAGCAAATAGTGCCGTTCCCCACTGTATCCAAACATGACCCCCCCTAATGAATTTATCTTCCGTTTGTTTTTCTTCGTATGCCCTCTCCACCATCAACTCCACAAGTGGGATGAGGTGAGCGTACTGGATGACAAGAAGCGCCTGATCCGTACCTTTGAGGTGTGCAACGTTGGGGATCCGGGCCAGAACAACTGGCTCCGCACGCACTTCATAGAGCGCCGAGGCGCCCGCCGGGTCCACATCCGCCTCCGCTTTTCTGTGCGTGACTGTGCCAGCATGAGGAACGTGGCCTCTTCCTGCAAGGAGACCTTCACCCTTTACTATCATGAAGCGGAGACAGATGTGGCCACTCCGGAGCACCCTGAGTGGCGCGAGGGACCGTGGACCAAAGTGGATACAATTGCGGCCGACGAGAGCTTCTCGCAGGTGGACAGCACCGGGAAGGTGGTGAAGATGAACGTGAAGGTGCGCAGCTTCGGGCCGCTCTCCAAGTCAGGGTTCTACTTAGCCTTCCAAGACTCGGGGGCCTGCATGTCCCTGGTGGCTGTCCAGGTCTTCTTTTACAAGTGCCCAGCCGTGGTGAAGGGGTTTGCCTCCTTCCCAGAGACCTTTGCTGGAGGGGAAAGGACGTCGTTGGTGGAGGCGCTAGGGACTTGCGTGGCCGACGCGGAGGAAGCGAGCACCGCCGGCTCCTCTGGGGTGCGGTTGCATTGCAACGGTGAAGGCGAGTGGATGGTGGCCATCGGGAGGTGTGCCTGCCGGGCCGGCTTTGAGCCTGCAGATGACGAGAAGGTCTGCAAAGGTGAGGAAATGGTCCTGTTGCTTCAGAGCACCTGTGACACTTTTTAGACCTAATCTCACTGGGCAGAGGTTGTTTTGAAAGCACATGATAATAATTGCCTAATTCTTAAACCTGGGATGATGTTGCACAATGAGGAGTTGGTCTTGTGGAACTCACTGCCCCAAGATGGGGGGATAGCCATTGGCTTAGGTGGCGTTAAAAAGTGAATGGACAACTTTATAGAGGGTCCTGCTGTCTCTGACTGTCAGCCGTGGTGGCTGAATGGGATCTTTGGGCTCAGAGGCAGAATGCTTGCAATTGTCAGATGCTGGGAAATAGTCAGCGGGGAGGGGAGGGGAGAGGAGGTTCAATTCAGTTAAAAGGATCTGGCAGTATTTATTTTTATTTTGGTCCCCGTCACATGGGCCAGAAAATGTGGGAGGGAAGCGTGGCTGTTTGCCCCGAAGCAAAGTAACGTGCGGCAGCCCAATCACATGTCCCATCAAGGTCCCGTGATTAGACCATTAGGTGCCGATCACACGGCTATCCTGCAACGGGCAAAGAAGCGGCGCGATCACACTGGCAATCGCTAGGCGCCGCTTCTGTGGCAAATGGGATTTTTTTTCCTCACCGAAGTTTGCACATGCGCATGATCGTTTGTGTGCATCCTGCGGAGACTTACAGAAAAAAAAATTCCGGTGTGCCACGGGACATGGATGGGCGCCAGATGCCACGGGATTCAAGCGGAAACTCGATCAGACGCCCGCCCTTGCCCCGCATTTTCCGGAAACTAGTACATTGTATGTGGTAGTTTTTTACTCCGCATCTTCGGCGAGAAGCCACGGGTTAGCCTCGGGTGTACTACGCTTCCCAGATGTTGCGGTGTGATCGCACACTGAAAATCCACCTATCATCCGTGTCTTTAGTGTGGCAACTTCTCCGTCTGAACGGGGCCTTTGTTTGATTTATATCCCGCCCTCCCCGCAAGCAGGCTCCGAGCGGGTAACAAGAAGAGATTTTACAGAAAACAGATTATCACAATAAATGACTTAAAACCACTTATAAGATGGCAAAATCATACATTCGTTTATAAGGTTCCAGCAGTATTAAGAGTCACAAAAGAAGAGATAGTATCTCTTGACATGGGCAGATGTAATACAGCAGGTTTCAGCAAGGGAGTAACTGATGTGAAGGACTTTTACCTGAGAGACCCTGGAGAGCTGTTATCAGTCTGAGTAGACAATACTGACCTTGGTGGATCAAGGGTCTGATTCAGTATAAGGCAGCTTCGTGTGTGACCATGTGGTCACGAGTTTATAGGCACTCTGTGAATATGGTCACAGAAGTTACTAGCCCACAGACCATTTTTACTAGCTTGTCGGCCAAGGTGTACCTGTGTTATACACCTCTGTTACAAACACATGAATAACCTGAAAGCCACTAATACTACCTCTCTTCTGTTTCTCAAAAACTTCATTGTGTGGTCACCTGCGGACGTTCTTGCTCACCCCAGGCAGCTGGATGAGTGGCTGTTCACAAGCTCTGTTATGTGATCTAATTAATTGTCCTTCGGCTAATGGGGTTCAGCTGAGTCACTTTACCTAATTAAGACAGGTTCAGGTGGGGGTAGCCATGTTGGTCTGAAACAGCAGAACAACGTTTGAGTCCAGTGGGGCACCTTGAAGACCAACAAAGTTTTATTCATGGCATAAGCTTTTGTATGCATGCACACTTCCTCGAAATACAGTGGAACATAACCTTCTCAACCATTACTTATGGGGGTGGGGGTTGTCAGGAAGGGCCGTTTTGAGTCGAGATGCTTAAATACTGGGTGATTATAGCTAAGACTGAAGAAAGATCCCTGAATGGCAGGGATCCCTGACTGGCAGACTTTTAAAGAAAAATAACTTGAGTGAGAAAATACTGATGTCCTTCTATCGTTGCTCAATAGAGAGCATTTTAACATACTGCGTCTGTGCCTGGTTTGCCAGTTGTACGGCTGTGGATAGGAAAGCACTCCAGAGAGTTATCACCACAGCCCAGAAGATTATTGGCTGCCCTCAAAAAATAACTTGAGTGAGAAAATACTGATGTCCTTCTATCGTTGCTCAATAGAGAGCATTTTAACATACTGCGTCTGTGCCTGGTTTGCCAGTTGTACGGCTGTGGATAGGAAAGCACTCCAGAGAGTTATCACCACAGCCCAGAAGATTATTGGCTGCCCTCGCCCGTTCCTGGAGGAATTGTATGGTTCTCGATGCTTGAAAAAAGCAAAGAACATTCTGCAGGATTTGTCACACCCTGAACACTCCCTGTTTGAACT
>NW_015174937.1:46150-57197 GCF_001447785.1 Gekko japonicus
GAGCACCGCAACCCTAGAGTCGGACTCGACTGGCTTTCGAGCAAGGGAACCTTTACCTTTACCAGCCACCTGCATAGCCCAGGTCAGCCTGATCTTATCGGCTCTTGGAAGTTAAGCAGGTTCAGGCCTCGTTCGTGCTTGGACGGGAGACCACCAAGGAATCCCAGGGTTGCTGTGGGGAGGAAGGCAATGCCAAACTGCCTCTGCTCCCCTCTTGCCTTGCATACCCTGTTCTAGAGGGTGGCTATAAGTTGCTTGGGGTTGTGACTGCCCTTGGTGGTGGTGGTGGTGATGGCGAGGATGATGATGATGATGACTGGGTCCCATGCAATGTTCCCTCTAAGCTGTGGAGTCTTGTGAGCAAAGATTCCACTACTGGTGAGCGACTGGCATTAAAGTTGTGAGCGAGCGATGTGGCCTCTGCATAAATTAGTTTGCTCTGGAGCTGTCCTTCTCTGAGCGAAGACAAAAATGTGTGAGCTGGAGGCTAAAGAACTGTGAGCTAGCTCACACTAACTCAGCTTAGAGGGAACACTGGTCCCATGTTGTTTTCCCCACCTGAGAGCCAGTTTGGTGCAGTGGTTAAGTGCGTGGACTCTAATCTGGGAGAACCGGGTTTGCTTCCCCACTCCTCCACTTGCACCTACCGGATGACCTTGGGCAACCCATAGTTCTGGCACACCTGTCCTTGAAAAAGAGCAGTTTCTGTCAAGAGCTCTCTCAGCCCCACCTCCCTCACAGGGTGTCTGTTGTGGGGAGGGGAAGGGAAAGGAGATTGTCAGTCGCTCTGAGACTCCAAGTGAAGGGCGAGGTACCAATCTAACCTTTTCTTCTGCTTCTGAGACTCCTACCCATTTTTAGAGCAGCAGTACTGAAGTGTAGTTCTTTCAGTTGTGACTGCAGGTGTAGCCACAGCACAGGCATCTCCAATAAAAGCCCAAGGGATGCCTTAGCGGACATATAACAGTCTGTCTGAGACTCCAAGTGAAGGGCAGGGTTATCAATCTAATCTTTTCTTCTGCTTCTGAGACTCCTACCCTTTTTTAGAGCAGCAGTACGGAAGTGTATTTCTTTCCGTTGTGACTGCAGGTGTAGCCACAGCACAGGCATCTCCAATAAAAGCCAAGGGATGCCTTAGCGGACATATAACAGTCTGTAGTAGTCTTTTGTGGCCATATTGGCTACAGTTCAGCCGTCATATTTTGACAGCCACCTCCTCAACTTTTATCTTGCAAGATTCAGCAAGCCTGTCTTTGAAGGAGCCTCAAACACATTCAGAACTGGGTGTAACACTCAACTACTTCTGTATTGTGTACATTAAACTGAAGTGCGTGTTACTGGGGTGCAGCTTTTACCGCTCAGGTGCCCCCAGACTCAACTGCAAAGCCTCTGCCCCCCTCTGGCAAGCAGGGCGCTACCCAGAATACAAATACCTTTCTGGCAAGAAACAGCAAATGCCTCTTCCAAGCAATGGGAGAAAGCGTGGCCGTTCCATACCATCTCTGTACCCCACACAACCTAGCAATTCGAAAGCAAGAAATTGCAAGTAGATAAATAGGTACCACTTTGATGGGAAGGGCCCTCTGGCAAGCAGGGCGCTACCCAGAACACAAATATCTTTCTGGCACATTTGTTTGCACTGTAATTTTTTTTTGGGGGGGGGAAGGCAAGAAGCAGCAGATGCCTCTTCCAAGTAATGGGAGAAAGCGTGGCCGTTCCTTACCATCTCTGTACCCCCCCACACAAACAAGAGAAAGAATCTGTCTCTCTCCCAGACCTCCTGCTCGTGTGCCAGAAGACTCAGGAACAGGAAGGGACTGGGTGACTGGCAACCAAATCTAACCCGTCTGACATTTGTGGAGCTCTGGGTGTCCCCAGTCACCAGGAATGTTTCTGATTTGGACCTGCTCTCTAACGGTGCCTGGCGATCACTCTTGCCACTGAAGCGTCCCCGGTTTTATAACGCTGTGCTTCATTCCCCTGAGGTTTGCCCAGCACCACTTCCGAGACTGCTTGGGAGAGGCTGTTGCAGCGCCCAGCCAATTAATGGCGGAGGGGGCTTTGCTCAGTTGTTTCCTCCATAGCGATCCAGCCGCCGGTAAAAATTGCATTTGCAGTAACTGGGTCCAGAGTGGAGGAGAAAAAACATTTTTGTTGTTGTTCAGTCGCACAGTCGAGTCCGACTCTTCGCGACCCCATGGACCAGATCCCGCCAGGCCTTCCTATCTTCCGCCGTCCTCTGAAGTTTGCTCAATTTCATGTTCGTTGCATCTATGACACTGTCTAACCATCTCATCCTTTGCCGTCTTTGACCTTCAGTCCTTCCCAGCATCAGGGTCTTCTCCAGTGAGTGCTCCCTTCTCATTTGGTGGCCAAGTATTTGAGCTTCAGTTTCATTATCTGGCCTTCCAGGGAACATTCAGGGTTGATTTCTTTTAGGATTGACTGATTTGATCTCCTTGCAGTCCAAGGGACTCTCAAGAGTCTTCTCCAGCGTCTGCCTTTAAGCATCCTGTGAGCAAAAATTCTACTTCCTGAGCGACTGCCTTTCAAGTTGTGAGCAGGTGATTTGGCTGCTGCATCAGTTAGTTTGCTCCGGAGCCCTCCTTCCTGAGCGAAGGCAAAAATGTGTGCGCCGGAGGCTGAGAAAACTGAGCTAGCTCACACTAACTCAGCTTAGAGGGAACACTGCTGGGGAGTCACTTTGCAAGGGAGGAGGCAGCCACCTGCTCCTTGGGGTGGCGTGGGTGGCCATCAAGTAACGGCTGATGTAGGGCGACCCTTTGTGGGTTTTTCAAGGAACGAGCTGTACACAGGCGGTGTGGCATTGCCTGCCTCTGTGTAGCAAACCTGGGCTTCTGTGGTGTCTCCCATCCAAGGGCTAACCAGGGCCGACCCTGCTTAGCTTCTGGGATCTGACAAGATCGGGCTGGCCCGGTTTGTCCAGGTCAGGGCTTTCCCAGTATGGCACCTCCTGATCCTCATCTGTTGAAAATAGCACCCCGTTTCCCAGCCACACTCCACAAACCTTCAGGCTGGCCAGCCGAGCCAGTTCTTCCCCAGCATTGCAGACTGGTGAAGAAATTAATCTTTTTGTTGTTGTTGTTGTTGTTGTTGTTCAAAACACTTTCATTCCCAATCGTTGCACTGGCTAGCTTTATATAATGCTGTATCTGAAGAAGTGTGTTTGCACGTGAAAGGTTATACCTTGCATCAGGGGTCATTTCCTGCAGGAGCGCACAGGAGCGGAGCTCCGGCAGTAAAGAGCCCAGGGGGCAGGCACATGCAACAAGCCCCACCCCCTGTTCCCAGCAGCCCTCAGTCAGAGCAAGAAGCAGCTAGGTAAGTTGCAGAGCCGCCCCCCCGGCCCCCCAGTCCAAAACAGTCCAGTGGCACCTTTAAGATCCAAGTTTTATTCAGGTACAAGCTCTCCCTCCTCTGCGAGGACAAATCTGCACGTCGTCCCCCCCCCATAGCTAGCACGCCAAAACAGTCCAGTGGAGCCTGAGCGGCGGGTGTTGCCTTCTGACACACTTCCGGTGATGCCAGGGGGTGTGGCATATGCAAATAAGTTATGCTAATATGCTAATGAGCTCCTGCACCTCTTTTTCTACGAAATGACCCCTGCCTTGCATAAAACTTTGTTGGTCTTAAAAGGTGCCACTGGACTCAAACTTTGCTTTATAGAAAGCTGTTTCTTTTGACCTGGCCGGGCAGGGCTGTGGCCAGCCATACCCAAACATTGTAGGGGAGGACGTAGTATCCACTCCAGGGTCCTTAGGTCAGTTTCTAGAAGGTGGAGCTGCGTGGCCTGGCCTTTGAGCTCGATAAGCATGAAACAATGGAGAAACTGCCGCCTGCAAACAGAAGCTCCATTGAGTAGGCAAGGACAAGAGATACCCAAGTATTTATAGTAGGTACGGCTCATTTGGAAGCTTTATATGGCCTGCTAGTCTCGGGGCCAACATTCCATACCTTGCTTGCCTACAAAGGCCTCTGAATGGACACAGTTCCAGAATCTCACTACTCTCGGGGCCATAAGGTTCCTGCCGCAAGCTTGAAGCCTCTGGCACCTGGCTTAGCTCTTAGCAAGATCTGAAACCAGCTTCAGACTCCGGTTTAAGAGGGTATCTTTGTTTAGAACGGCAACTGTCATCTGTGCGGATGTGATACTTGGGGCTCGCTCCATCACCCTTTCTTCCATGCTTATTTCAAACAACCTTTTGTCATTTTGCAGATGTAACTTCAGGATTTGCTTTGTCCAGGAGGAAAACGGCACGGAGGGGGGACTTTAACCCTTTCTTCCCCTGCTGAAAAAACCACTTGAGAGCCGCTTTCATACTTGCTGGGGTGTGTGTTTTGATATGGGTATGCGTAGGGTTGCCAGCCTCCAGGTGGGGCCTGGAGATCTCCTGCTGCTATAACTGATCTCCAGGCAACAGAGATCAGTTCCCCTGGAGAATACAACTGCTTTGGAGGGTGGACTCTATGGCCCTGCACCCCACTAAAGTCCCTCCCCTCCCCAAACCCCGCCTTCCCCGGCCTCCACCCTCGAAATCTCCATGTATTTCCCAACCCAGAGCTGGCAACCCTTGGTATGTGTAATTCCCCCCTAGCAGAATAAAAGGCAGCATAGGGAGTAGCCTTTCCTTGTGAGAAAACGGCAGGGGAGGAGACGATTCACATTTCCTTTTCTCCTCCTTAATAAAGTGATCCCAGAAGCTGTGTTCGCCAGGGAAAAAGGGGGCGGCTTAAAATAAGCGTGGAAGAAACATAAGGTACAGCTGAACCCTCAACCAGTGTTCCCTCTAAGCCGAGTGAGTGTGAGCCAGCTTACAGTTCTTTAGCTTCCTGCTCACACATTTTGTGTCTTAGCTCAGGAAGGAGGGCTCCAGAGCAGACTAATCTATGCAGTAACCAAATGGCTCGCTCACAACTTTAATGCCAGTAGCTCACAAAATAGAATTTTTACTCACAAGACTCCACCGCTTAGAGGGAGCATTGCCCTCAACTACGCTTAATCAGTAGAAAAGAGCAAGAGTCCAGTAGCACCTTAAAGACTAACAAAATTGGTGGCAGAGTATGAGCGTTTGTGAGTCACGGCTCACTTCAGTGACTCACGAAAGCTCGTACCCTGCCATAGATGTCGTTAGTCTTTAAGGAGCTATTGGACTCTTGCTCTTTTCTACATCTACAGACAAAGATGGCTACCCATCTTGATCTATCTACAGTTAATCAGTGTGGGAGAGGAGGAATTCATGCCCCAGAAGGGAGGGATGGAGGGTCGTGCTGTATCCTGCACTGGTCACTGCATTGGTTAGGCCGCATCTGGAGTATCGTGTGTGGTCCTGGAGGCCTCACTTCAAAGAGGCTGTGGATGGAATGGAGTGGGTGCAGAGGAGAGCCACGAGGATGACCGGGGGGCCTGGAGACCAAGCCCTACGAGGAGAGGCTGAGGGACCTGGGAATGTTCATTCTGGAGAAGAGGAAGTTGAGGGGGGACAGGAGCAATGTTCCCTCTAAGCTGTGGAGTCCTGTGAGCAAAAATTCTACTTTGTGAGCTTACTGGCATTAAAGTTGTGAGCGAGCGATTTGGCTACGGCATAAATTAGTCTGCTCTGGGGCCATCCTTCCTGAGCTGAGACAAAAATGTGTGAGCCGGAGGCTAAAAAACTGTGAGCTAGCTCACACTAACTCGGCTTAGAGGGAACACTGGACATGATTGCTCTCTTGAAGTATTTGAAGGGCTGTCACATAGAGGAGGGCAGGGAGCTGTTCCTCTTGGCAGCAGAGGAGAGGACTCTCGCAAGAATTGGTTTAAAATTAAGGGCAGGAAGGTACCGACTGGATATTAAGGAAAAACGTTTTGACAGTAAGAGTTGTGCACTAGTGGAATCAGCTGCCCAGGGAGGTGGTGAGCTCCCCCTCACTGGCAGTCTTTAAGCAGCAGCTGAACAAACACTTGTCAGGGATGCTCTGGGCTGATCCTGCATGGAGCAGGAGGTCGGACTAAACGGCCGGCATGGCCCTTTCAACTCTCTGATTCTGTGATTCTATCCTCTGCTGCGCCACCTGGTTTTGTTTCCCCGTGCTTAAGCATTTGGAAGCATTGCAAGTGAACCGACTCTGAACGGCCTTATGGGACAAAAACTAATGAAGTGTCTTGCTGAAGTGGCAGGGACCATATTTCACAGTCCACTTGTGATTTCGACAAGGGAACCTTCAGCCAGGGTTGGCGGGGGTGAGACCCTGCGGAAATCACTGTGGACTGCTTAACGATTGCGCAAGCATTCCTTTTTCCATGTGAACTGAGAAGTGGGACTTGCCGTTTTCAGAAACACCTTCCCTTCTTCACAAGTTTAAAGGAGAGTCAGAGATTCAAGAAAGCCCGGCCCCTCCCACATCTTGCTTTTTGTTTGTTTGGAGAAGCCTGGCACACAATATGGACGTTCGTTGCCAACTTCCTTTTCAACTTCAATCATGTCTAGAATGCCCTACCTGATTTCTGTCTTGGCTTTTAGCTGGAAGGCTGCTTCTTTGACTGAGGTGTGACGTGCTGAGAGATTTCTCAGGCTTTCTGGAGGGGCTGATGATAGCAGATCTCGAAAGAGAGCTTTTCATACCAAGCCTAGAAAAGCAAAAAGAAAAGAGCTTTGAGCATTTGGGGGGTGGGGAATGTAGATATATGCTATTATACAGAAATACAAGTAAACATCAATGTTGTACATTGCTTTTTGACTTCTGTATAGTTGGGTAAAGGTAAAGGTAAAGGTTCCCTTGCTCGAAAGCCAGTCGAATCCGACTCTACGGTTGCGGGGCTCATCTCCGTTTCAAAGCCGAAGAGCCAGTGCTGTCCGAAGACGTTTCCATGGTCATGTGGCCGGCATGACTAAACACCAAGGCGCACGGAATGCTGTCACCTTCCTACTGAAGTGGTACCTATTTATCTACTTGCAATTTCTGGCTTTCGAACTGCTAGGTTGGCAGGAGCTGGAACTAGAGACGGGAGCTCACTCCGTCATGTGGCACACTTGGGTCTCGAACTGCTGAACTACCGACCTTCCACAGCCTGCAGTTCAGCATCTTAACCACGTGAGCAGTTGTCCATACAGGCATCATCTTCAGCTGGTCCTAGGTAGCCAATGGGCCATAGGGGGAGCTGCCTGGACCTCTTGTTGGCAGGGCTTTGACTACCCACAGCCCTGTTGCCCCCCCCCATGGAGGGGGGAAAGAAAAAAAGAGCAAGCTGCTGCTGCCACTCACACCTGTCTGGGGCTCAGGCTGCCAACTCATGACCATCCCATCTATAGCTTGGGCAGCTGGTTCAGGGTTGCTTACACCCACTCCATTGTGTGGAGGGGCTGTGGCTCAGCGGTAGAGCACCTGCCTGGCATGCAGAAGGTCCTATGTTCAATCCCCAGCATCTCCAGTTAAAAGATCTGGCAGTAGGTGATGTGAAAGACCTCAGCCTGAGACCTTGGAGAGCCGCTGCCAGTCTGAGTAGACAATACCAACCTTGATGTACAAAGGGTCTGATTCAGTCTAAGGCCACTTCATGTGTTCATTTGTAGCTTGGGCAGCCAGCTTCTTATGATGGCTCCTACCTGCCTCACATGAGGCATGAGCGGCCTCTTCTTTGGCTCTGGCAGAGGGGCAGTGGTGGGACCAGTGGGGAGGTAGCAGTGATTCCAGGGCCCTATCCTGGACTTTTGCCCAATCACACGGATGTTTTTGCCTGGGACATCACTCAGATTTTGCAGTGGATTGCCTGTTAGTTGACTATGGACGAATGTTTCATGAGGATTCTTGTGCAGGAGGAAGCAGGCTTAACGTTTTAACGGCATCATCATGGCTGTGTGTGGGTGTAAAGTGCAGTCAAGTCACAGCTGACTTGTGATGACCCCAGGAAGGGGCTTTCGAGGCAAGTGAGAAGCAGAGGTGGTTGGCCATTGCCTCCCTCTGCAGGGTCTTCCTTGATGGTCTCCCTTCCAAGTACTGACCCTGCTTAGCTTCCAAGATCTGAAGAGTTCTGCTAGAGAGGTAAGATTTCTGGAAGTTTTGAAGCCATAAGGGGAAAAGGTATGGCTTCAAAATTACTGGAAATTTTACTTCCCTAGCGGGAGGGAAGGCTACATGGTGGTATAGTTGGGCGGGGGTTGAAATATTGAACTATAGGCAATACATACGGTCCTATAACTTACTCCGCACATAGACTTGCAAAATTTGATGTATTTATGGCATTTAAAATTTATTTCTGTTTTGTAGAAGCAAAATGGCAAATATAACCAAAGCTTGAGAAGAAGCTGGAAGCCAAAGCATCCTATGTTGTTTTAGCACATAGGGAGCTTACTTTTTGCAATCTAGTTAGAGGGAGCTCAGCTCTCAGTTAAACTTTCAGAGCTTTAGTGCAGTTTCTGCCCCACCGCCTTCTGATCTTTTATTCCTGAAAGCAAGTTAGGGCAATAAGCTACTTTCTATCCAATAGGTGGGTATATGTGTCACAGTGCTTTGTGGGAGAGGTGAAAAGGTGAATCGCAGGGTCAACCACCAGTCAGGTCAAAAGGACAACAGAAGGTATGCAACGCTTGACAAGCAATGAAAGCCCTGCATGCTCCCTTCATGAAGATTAGGTATCCTTCTAGGTGCAGAAAGGCATCTTGGATTTAAGAGCTATACGTGTCTGCGGCATGCCCAGCGTGTCTTTTAAAATATTTCATTCATTCTTTTAAAAAAAAATCATAGGAGTTTTTTTTCCAGGACTCCTCAAAATTTCCAGTTTTGCTATTGGGAAATATTTTTAAAAGGCCTCGAGAGGAAAAAAAAATGAACCCCCCCTCCCGAATTTTTCAGATTATTTCTGGGCCTTGACATCTCTAATCATGGTAGCTTTTTGAGAACAAAGGCCTGCAGTGTAGACCCATTGGCCCACTTCTCAGCCTCTCTGTTTTTTTAAAAGTTTTTTTTATTTTCTAAAACACTACACGAAAATAGGGACAGGGGACTATAAACTACAGGAGAAAGTAAAGAAAAACCATTAAAAACCCAAGAGGTGGTGGTCATATAATGGTTACAATACAAAGCTTATAGTAAAAATAAAAAATATTGGTTACATTAAATGTGATCATTAAATCCACTTATATGTTTCAAATCCAGGACTTCTGACTTCTTAAAGAACAATACAAAAGAACTCTTATATATTATTAACAAAAAGAAGAAATTAGCATCTTATTTTTTGTCTTTTCTTTCCCTCAAACGATAACCTTGCTTAGCCCCCCCCCAAGTTCTGAGTCCGAGTCCTCTCCAGTAGGTGTTTCTTCATCACTTCCCTTGTGACTCTTCATCTTCTTCCTCTGATGGGCCAAATTACTGCTGCAAGACTTTCGGCCGGTTCTCTGTTTGCTTCAACCAAACTCATTTTTAATGTGGATCAAGTAGATCACGCCATTTATCGTCTAAAACGCTCGACCTCCACATGCTTGTCCCGGTGTGTGTCTCTGAGTCCAGTGCTGGAACACAGCGGCGAGACTTGTCAGGGCATCGGAACGCCTCAATCAGCCGGCAGCGTGCCGGGGGAGAGGCAATTCTTGGTGCCCCATGGCTAGGAACCCTTTGCAAGGGTTCCAGGGGAGTGCGTACGATTGCACCCCCTCTCCATCTGCTGGTTCACGGATCGCGCCCTCGGGAGCTCCCGAGCAGTGCGTCCGCCATTAGAGTGCCAAAACCAGAAGTCCTCTCAGCCTCTCTGTTAAGCAAGCTGACTTTCAAGCTGTAATAAATACTGAATCCTCCAGGTAAGTGGAAATGACTCAATGATTAGGTTTCCAGTGAACATTTTCAGCAGTAATGGCCAACACTTCCATTTTTAAGTGATTTTCAGCATAGTTGCTCCTTCTCGTTGCCTCCTTGCTGTCATTCTCTATGCACTTGAAACAAATGATGCTGTTGTATAGTTAAGTCTGATCCCATCCACTACATGATCCCTGATTGGCTGGGATCACCCTTGTGACTAATTCAGGAAGGGGAAAGGAGCAGCAGCTAAGAAAAATGATGTCACTGATCTGGGTTTTCAAGAGGTGAAGCTTTCCACAATTCTTTGTTTTGAGGGGTATTTCTACCTATTCTGTCTATTTTGGAGCTGAGAATGGAGAATAAAGGAAAAGTGACCAATCACATGTGTGTTCACACCCCATCAGGGATCACAGAGGGAGTTGTGTGGCACCACTCTGCTGTGTAGCCAATCAGATCTGACTTTGTCATATGGGGCAGATTAGGTCAGCTGCGTGATGTGGTTCATGGGGTCGCGAAGAGTCAGACTCGACTGTGCGACTAATCAACAGGTCAGCTGCGAGAGAGCGCAATGCAAATGTGTAGTGTTCACATTTTCACAATCACTATATCTAATAGCCAAGTGGCCCCCTCCGTGCGGATATCTATATCTGCACTTCGGGGGCACTTGGGGGGCAGGGAGAGTTTTGTGCACTCTTGGGGCAGTCCCCAGGGGTGCACAAAAATCTGAAAACTAAAAAAATATATCGGGGGGATGTTTAAATCCCCCGAAAGTGCCAGAGCGTTCGTGCGCATGCGCACAGAACGCTCTACGAACGCCGCTGCTGCCGCTGCTTGGAAGGCAAGCGGCGAGTGGGGGGGGAGTGGGGGGCCTGACCGACGAGGGCCGAGCGGCCAGCCTCTCAACAAAAATCTGAAAACTAAAAAAATATATCGGGGGGATGTTTAAATCCCCCGAAAGTGCCAGAGCGTTCGTGCGCATGCGCACAGAACGCTCTACGAACGCCGCCGCTGCCGCTGCTTGGAAGGCAAGCGGCGAGTGAAATAATGGCATAAAATGATGTTCCATGTATTTATGCCACTAGTAGTGTTCTACCAGCGGTGCTTAACCAAGAACTGCATATGTAACCCCCATGCTTGAAATAAGGGCAAGCTTAGGACCTCCTTTCTTAAAGCCCCCCTCTCACTCATAGACCTTGGCTTAAACAAAGTAAATTGTTTATAACAACAAGGAAAATACAATTTTGCACGCATGGCATGT
>NW_015174937.1:58349-63488 GCF_001447785.1 Gekko japonicus
TCACACAGGTTTTTTTCTTTCAGTTTGGGCATGTGCACATGCAGCCATCTGTAGTACTGGAATTTTTGCGCATGCGCAGAAGAGTAATTTCCCCTTCACGCAACTGCCGGAACGCTTTCTTTTAAACTTTAAATGAATACTTCCTTTTAAACTTTTATAACGAAACCGGCCTCCGTGAGGTCCCGGACTCGTCTAAAGGCGACAAGTAGGCACCGTTTTTAAATTCATTTTACTAACGCCGGGCGAAGCTTCGCCCAAGCACACATCGCCTACGGTAAAAAATAAAATTAAAAAATGGCAGCCGAAAAGCGGAAGCCCTAGGCTTCCGAACAGAAGTGTCTCTACACCGGTGGAGAGCGATCAGACGGGGATAATGCGGCTGGAACTAGTGCACTCCAGATACCACCACTTGGGGATCTAGTAGCAGAATACAACGGTTTAAAGGCTGTTTGCAATGGTTAAGGACGGAAGGCATATGTTCGCCGTGTGATCGCCCGTAAGTACACTGATTCCAACTGGCATAAATGCCCGTCTGAACGCACCCACTGAGTTATTGAAGTTGAGCTGTGGCAATCCTTTAGTGATTGGCTCTGCCTCCTGCAGCAACCATTTTGTTTGTGGTGCCCACCGTGCCATGTCAGAATTCCAAATGCGCCTGTAGGCTCAGAAAGGTTGAGGACCCCTGATAGCTTCTCAGGAGAGGCATCAGAATTTATTCCTACTAACCTGGTTACTACCAGCGAGGGACAGCTTTTGGGGGCAGACTGTGAGAATGGACTCAGAGACAAAAATGCTAGAGCTATGATCTTCAATGCAGCACTCACAATGAGTTTCCCAATGCCAATTTGCTTCCCTTCGAAAGCATCTAGGGGTTGCCAGCCCCCATGGTCTGGGTGGGGGTTCCCTCGCTTTTTTGGGCTCCTCCCCCCCACGCAAATGCCCCAAAACATGGTGTGATGACGTCACCCAGAAGTGGCATCATCATGTTGCCTTTGTCGGGGTGATGCTCTAGTTTTTGGGCAAAACTCTATGGTTTGCAGCCAGTTTTATCACAGAATCTTGCCCAAAAACTAGAGCGTTGCTTGCAACATCGGCAATGTGATGACATCACTTCCGGGTGATGTCATCACATTGCCCTCAGACCAGTTGGGGACAGGATTTCCCCCCCGCTGGCCAGCTGACTGGCGATGGGGAAGCGCTGTGCAAAAGTGTGGGTTCCCCTGTCCTCAGCGGGGGTCTGGCGACCCTATATTTTGTGGCTGCACCCACCATGGTGTGGTCAGGTTTCCAAATGTGCCCTCAGACTTAAAAAAAAGTTTGGGACCCCTGGTCTAGAGATTGTTGGTCAGATCTCCATGCATGCATATTGGAAAAAAGTCGCAGTTGGACACTAATCTGTTGTGGCATTCAACAAATTGAAGTCAATAATTTGCTTTTGGTGAGCAGCAGTGATTCAGATCTGTTTCTGTTGCCTAGAGAGATATGCCTGCTTTTGAATGCGGAACATGATAGGCAATTAGTTGAATACTGATATGCACGAGATCCATAACAGCGATTCAGGTCTGCATTGCAAAAATTTGCCGGGGAGGGTTAGCCTCCCAAAGTTGCCGTGCAGCTTGCGGGGAGGGGGGAGCGTCTGGCCAAAAGAAGGGGTTGTGTTTTTGCACCTCTCTGATGGCGGCTCGTGCACGATGGAAAGCCTTTGCCAAGAAGTTCCTTGTTGCTCGTCCTTGCTTGCCTTCTGGAGTCAACCCAAAAACGTATTTGTTTTAGCAAGCTTTTAATCTTTTCATAGGAGCGGAACATGATCTGGTCCTGCTGCCTTAACCTGTAATCTTTTATTCCTGGTTCATTTATATTAAAATGTACAATCTGCCTTTCTGAACTTGCGTTTATGTACGACGGTGCACCGAGCGAAAGGGGGAAGAAAGATCTTGATAAAAAGCACACAGACGACAATACTTGTTTTTTTTAAAAAGCAACATCTCTAGATTTCATTTTAACTGACAACCGTGTTTTTAATCTGTTATATTGTTTTAATTGTTGGGAGCCCTGAGTGGGTAGAAGAATGATGGGATTACATATGTTGGAAATGAATGAGATAAATCTGTGCAGTGCTGAAGGAGATTTCTGTGCCTCTGGCGCGGGTGGTGAGAACAAGAGAGGAGAGGACTATCCGGCTATCACCTTATGGGACATCCCTGAGGGCCATTCTAGGTCTCCCAGCCTTGTGAAATAATAAGGATCCGTGTGTGTCTGTGTCTGTGTGTCTGTCTGGGAGGTAGGGCAAAAGGGGACTAAGGGGTGACATGATCGAGGTTTACACCAGTTTGGTGTAGTGGTTAAGTGTGCAGACTCTAATCGGGGAGAACCGGGTTTGATTCCCCACTCCTCCACTTGCACCTGCTGGTGTGACCTTGGGTCAGTCACAAGCTCTGGCACAGCTGTCCTTGAAAAAGAGCAGTTTGTGTCAGAGTTCTCTCAGTCCAACCCCCCTCACAGGGTGTCTGTTGTGGGGAGGGGAAGGAAAAGGAGTTTGTAAGCCGCTCTGAGACTCCAAGTGAAGGGCGGGGTAGAAATCCAATCTCATCTCATCATCATCAATAATGCTTTCCCCCCTCCCCCCTCCGCTCGTGTTGCTCTGTTTACAGTGGTGTATCTAAAGTAGATTAATTGATTTGGGTTGCTAGACCCGCTCTCCTCTAGGCAGCTGTGATTTTGGACGGAATTGCGAGGCAGCAAATTTGCAGCTTCTGCTTCTTTCTTTTTCTTTTTCTAAAAAAACCCCCTTTTATTCCTTCCCACTTATTTGCTTTTCCATTACAGGCTGCATCGTGTCGGTAACCACGGCACTTTCCTTTCAGGGACGTCAGTTGACCTTGTTTAAGACCCAATGTCAGATGTGTTCCCTCACTGCTTTAGTTTCTCTCCTCTCGGAGCCTGGAACTTGATTTCTTTCCCCTCTTGGCACCTTGCATGATTTTCTAGCAATGTTTTCCCACTCATTTGATATGTGGCAATTGTAACTTGAAAGCAAGCCCGTGTTACTCTTTTTTTCATGTACATAAAAGAATAAACTCTGTCTTCTTAGTGGCTGCCCTCCCAAAGGGCTAACAATTTACTTATCCCTTTCCCCCCCTCTATTAAAAAAAAAACCTCTGGTCCTTTTAAGGATTTTTTTCAAAGGCAAAAGCACACTTAGTCTTGGGCTGTACTGTGTGTGCGTGTGGCTTTTAAGCAAGAAAACTAGAAGGGCTTTGCCGTTAAAAGACCTGCTGAAATGGCCTAAAAGCTCTTGTGTTTGTGCGTAATCTTTTCCCCTGCCACAAATCTCTGGCTTTTCTTGTTGGCTCCTTGGGGTTACAGATTAACCAGTTGCCACTTGTATGATCAGACGTTTGGCATGATTCCCCAATTGTGTTCTGAACACGATTGAACTCCAGATCAGAAAGAAAACTCACGTTCAAAGTGGTTATTTGTTCTACAAGGGGTGCAACCTGGTGCTCGCACCTTATGGTACAAGGGTGTAATCTAGAGGGTGCAGCCAAAATCTGCATCTCTGTGTTAACACCCTCCCCTCCTTTCCCCTCTCTGCAGTGTTTAGTGCAACTTATGGGTTGGAACACTTTTCCTATAAAGAAAGGTTAAAGCGCTTGGGGCTCTTTAGTTTGGAAAAATGACGACTGAGGGGAGACATGATCGAGGTTTACAATATTATGCATGGGATAGAGCAGGTAGAGATAGAAGTACTTTTCTCCCTTTCTCACAATGCAAGAATTCATGGGCACTCAATGAAATTGCTGAGCAGTCGGGTTAGAACAGATAAAAGAAAGTACTTCTTCACCGAAAGAGTGATTAACACATGGAATTCACTGCCACAGGAGGTGGTGGCAGCTACAAGCATGGACGGCTTCAAGTATGTTGGGTGATCCTCCACTCCTGCTCTACATCGTTGGTTGTTGCTGTTGCTGGGCAGGAAGGCAGACCTCATAACCATGTCAAGCAGTGTTCCCTCTAAGCTGAGTTAGAGTGAGCTAGCTCCCAGTTTTTTAGCCTCAGGCTCACACATTTTTGTCTTAGCTCAGGAAGGGATGGCTCCAGAGCAAACTAATTTATACAGCAGCCAAATCGCTCGTATGTTGGGTGATCCTCCACTCCTGCTCTGCATCGTTGGTTGTTGCTGCTGCTGGGCAGGTAGGCAGACCTCATAACCATGTCAAGTGCTGAACAAGAGCAGGGCTGAATTCTCACAGTCAAACTGCCCATCGCAGTTCCAGAGTTTCCTCGTCATGAAAGTCGGGCCACCAAGACTTTGAATGACATAAATACACTGGGATTACCTCCGCCCCCCCTCCTGGCAGCCCTCCTCCTGGTAGAGAGGCAAGGAGGACAGGTCAGATCAGATCCACCCAGCGCAGCCTGAGGAAGAAGAGGCATCTGGAACAAGCATGCAGAAGTCCAGGGCAGCAGCAAGACTCAGTTGCTCGGATGACCACAACAGAGTTTGGCGTCCAGTGACACCTGGATGTCTCTCCATGTGGGGAGGGAGGCCACAAAGAGTCTGCACATCGAAGGAGGACTCTGTGATGAAGTCAAGGAAGATCATCTCCACATCTTCCTCCATTGGAAGGGAGATTCCACAAGGAGAGAAAGAAGAGGACTGGGATGTGCAAAACCTTGTCTTTCTACATGTTCGGGTGAGACAGCAGCTCAAGGAGGGATATACTCTAGAGAGCTGATGTAAAAAATTATCAAGGTGGAGAAGGATCGGCAAATACTCCTGACCGGGAAGCATATTTTTCAGCAAGATACATTCGCCTCCTGTGTTGACCAAAGTCCATTTAAAATAAAACACTGTTCAGACAGTGAGAGAACCATCCTTTCTAGCAGTTCGAAACGAACCAGGGGCAATTTCTGTGTTCCATAGTTTTCTGGGAAATGTTCCAATTTCTTAGCCAACAATTTCACCACCTGCGGGACAGTTATGTTTCTGGAAACCATTAGACAATCTTTTTAAACAAACAGTCCAACAACACGAAGCAAACTAGGGTTATAACAGACGATAGACCCGTGTGTTCTTCCAGTATAAACGTTTCAGACAAGCAAGACTAGAATTATTATTATTATTATTATTATTAT
>NW_015174937.1:64179-67118 GCF_001447785.1 Gekko japonicus
CTTTCTTTCTTTCTTTCTTTCATTCTTTCTTTCTTTCTTTCTTTTTCTTTCTTTTTCTTTCCTTCCTTCCTTCCTTCCTTCCTTCCCCTTCCTTCCTTCCTTCCTTCCTTCCTTCCTTCCTTCCTCTCCTTCCTCTCCTTCCTCTCCTTCCTTCCTTCCTCTCGATCAGCTC
Source organism: Gekko japonicus (assembly GCF_001447785.1). Taxonomy (NCBI): domain Eukaryota; kingdom Metazoa; phylum Chordata; class Lepidosauria; order Squamata; family Gekkonidae; genus Gekko; species Gekko japonicus. The sequence continues at coordinate 64,352 of NW_015174937.1, forward strand.
AGGCCTACCCCCAGCTGAAAAGCTCCTTGGTGCTGTATGCTTTAGCTAGGGTTGCCAACTATCAGGTGGGGGCTGGAGGTCTCCTGATCTCCAGGCAAGAGTTCCCCTGGAGAAAATGGCAGCTTTGAAGGGTGGACTCTGTGGCCATCACATCCCTGTTATGCTCCCTCCCCTCCCCGGGCTCGGCCCCAGCATATCCAGGCTTTTCCCAACCCAGAGTTGTCAACCTGAACCTTCCCCCCCCCCATGCCTTTGGAAGCGACCCTCCAGAGTCTTAGGAAGTTGTGTCCAGCTAAATAGTATGGGAGTGTTTTGACAGTCTGTGGCTGCAATCCCATAAACGCTTTCCCATTGAATAAAGTGGGACTTACTTCTGAGCAGACCCGCTTAAGAGACCTCCTTGTGAGTAGCAGAAGGATCTGGCTGGAAGATACGGATGCAGTACAAGAACTCACAATACAAGAACTCGTGGGCACTCCATGAAATTGCTGAGCGGTCGGGTTAGAACGCATAAAAGGAAGTACTTCTTCACCCAAGGAGTGATTAACACATGGAATTCACTGGCACAGGAGGTGGTGGTGGCTACAAGCATGTATGGCTTCAAAAGGGAATTAGATAGGCATATGGAGCAGAGGTCCATCAGTGGCTATGAACCACAAGGTATAGATAGGGACTCTGGGGCAAGTGATGCTCTGTCTTCTTGGTGCTTGGGGGGGCCAACAGTGGGAGGGCTTCTAATGTCCTGGCCCCACTGCTGGACCTCCTGATGGCACCTGGTCTTTTTGGCCACTGTGTGATACAGAGTGTTGGACTAGATGGGCCTTTGGCCTGATCCAACATTGGCGTCTCTTATGTTCTTAATAGAAAAGGGGTTTCTTTTTGTTGCCTTACCTTACTGTGTTTTTAGACAGTGACGCCTCTTTGCGTCCTGCTGTTATACAAATAGATTCCCAATCAAAAAAATGAAGTCAAAATGAGGAGGAAGGTCAGAGTGTTTTAATTGCAATCAAGACACCTGAAAACAGTTAGGCCAAACAGCCCATCAAAAAAATGACTGCTTTCTGAACACAATCAGGAAGTATATGAAATTTTATACTTGAAATGACATACCGGTAGTCATTAAAATTAAAATATGTTAAATGTATGTTTTTTGGAACACTTGGAAATACCCTGAACTGCTTGATCCAGAGACTTCATAATGTCTGTGGTTGTACACCTCTATTCCCTTCCCCACCAAAAGCATGCATACAATCCATGGCATATTACTTTGGAACCTATACGTCCTGGAGTTCCCACCTGTGGCTTCCCCTCCTGCAGCAGCTTGAAAATTGTCAACGTGGTGAATGAAAAAGGGAGCCTTCCTGTGTGTTTGTGTGAGGGGGAGCAACCTTGGCTTACCCCCCCCCCCAGTTAGAAAAAAGTACTCCTTGAGGGCCAGCGTGATGTAGTGGTTAAGAGCGGCAGACTCTAATCTGGAGAACGGGGTTTGGTTCCCCACTCCTCCTCCACATGAAGCCTGCTGGGTGACCTTGGGCCAGTCCCAGTTCTCTCAGAACTCTCCTCTCAGCCCCACCTACCTCACAAGGGGCCTGTTGTGGGGAGAGGAAGGGAAGGAGATTGTAAGCTGCTTTGAGAATTCCTAAGGTGGAGAAAAGCAGGGTATAGAAACCTACTCTCCTTCCTCTTCCCGATCCAATCATGGCCATTGTAGGAACATAACAGCACATCTGATAGATATTCAGACCTGAATGCCACTGCAAAGACATGCTGTAAATTAATGTAAGAGCCGGATAGCTGGTGTCTCCTGTTTATCAGGGTTACATAAAAGTTCTGGTGGGTTTTATGACTCACCGTGGTGTTTTTTTTTATTATTGAATTCATAAAATAAGATTGTGGGATATATATATTTTTCCTGTGAGAACTTGCCAGATATCGTATTGCCTGAAACCATCATTACTTTGTTCCCACCGGTTATACTCAGAAGAACCGGCTAATGCACTTCCATTCCCAAGTGATGTCTGCGTTCCATTTTTCTCTTAAGAGAATATGTCCTACCTTGGGAATGGAAATTATAATTGACAAGGTACACTCCATGCCCCTGGCAGTCTCTGGAGCTGTTCTTCAGAGTGTTTTAATTGCAATCAAGACACCTGAAAACAGTTAGGCCAAACAGCACATCAAAAAAATGACTGCTTTCTGAACACAATCAGGAAGTCTATGAAGTTTTATACTTGAAATGACATAGTCATTAAAATAAAAATATTTTAAATGTATGTTTATTGGAACACTTGGGAATGCCCTGAAGTGCCTGATCCAGAGACTTCATAATGTCTGTGGCTGTACATCCCTATTCCCTTCCCCACCCAAAGCATGCATACAATCCATGGCATGTTACTTTCAAACCTCTACGTCCTGGGGTCCCCACCTGTGGCTTCCCCTCCTGTAGTAGCTTGAAAACTGTGAACACGGTGAATGAAAAAGGGAGCCTTCCTGTGAGTTTGTGTGTGAGGGGGAGCAACCTTGGCTTACCCCCCAGTTAGAAAAAAGTACTCCTTGAGGGCCAGCGTGATGTAGTGGTTAAGAGCGGCAGACTCTAATCTGGAGAACGGGGTTTGGTTCCCCACTCCTCCTCCACATGAACCCTGCTGGGTGACCTTGGGCCAGTCCCAGTTCTCTCAGAACTCTCCTCTCAGCCCCACCTACCTCACAAGGGGCCTGTTGTGGGGAGAGGAAGGGAAGGAGATTGTAAGCTGCTTTGAGAATTCCT
>NW_015174937.1:67865-69587 GCF_001447785.1 Gekko japonicus
GAGCAAAAAGCAGCCAGGTAAGTTGCAGAGCCCCCCCGGCCCCCTGGTCCAAAACAGTCCAGTGGCACCTTTAAGACCACGTTTTATTCAGGTACAAGCTCTCCCTCCTCTGCAAGGGCAGATCTGCACGTCCCCCCCCCCAGTAGCTAGCAATCCAAAACAGTCTGGGGGAGCCTTTAAGGCCAAGTTTTATTCAGGTACAAGCTCTCCCTCCTCTGCGAAGAAGATCTGCACGTCCCCCCCCCAATAGCTAGCAATCCAAAACAGTCCAGTGGAACCTGAGCGGCGAGTGTTGCCTTCTGACACACTTCCGGTGATGTCAGGGTGTGTGGCATATGCAAATAAGTTATGCTAATGAGCTCCTGCACCTCTTTTTCTACTAAATGACCCCTGTAAGGAGCTACTGCCTGGTGGCATTTCTAGGGGCCGTCCGCACCGGAATCCTCTTACCTACACTTGCTCCTTGAAAAGGAGCAGCAGATCTTTTACGCTGTGAAGGGGATTGTTGACCTGCAGCTTAAATGATTGTGGCAAGGGAACTGGCCTTGGAGGGCACATGCCCACAGGCGCATATGACGGTTAGCGTCTTAGAGTCTTCTGTCGGAGAAGGGCAGGCCAGAATTGGACCTAGAGTCAATGAAATCCATGTTCAAAATGTGCACCCCGTTGGGAAAAAAGGCAGTGCAAGATGAAACATCCACACTGGCATGAGCATCTGGATGTGCACTTACACAAACCACATTTTTTGGGGTGGGTCTATAAAAAAAGGTAAAGGTCCCCTTGCTCGAAAGCCAGTCGAATCCGACTCTAGGGTTGCGGTGCTCATCTCCGTTTCGAAGCCCAAGAGCCAGCACTGTCTGAAGACGTTTCTGTGGTCATGTGGCCGGCATGACTAAACACCAAGGCACACGGAATGCTGTTACCTTCCCACCGAAGTGGTACCTATTTATCTACTTGCAATTTCTTGCTTTCGAACTGCTAGGTTGGGAGGAGCTGGAACTAGAGACGGGAGCTCACTCCATCATACAGCACACTCGGGTCTCGAACTGCTGAACTACCGACCTTCCACAGCCTGCAGTTCAGCGTCTTAACCACTTGAGCCACCGCAGCTCCTAATATATCATTATCGTACCAGTACATAAATCTTAAATTTCATTGCAACACTTATTCCTCCAATGTATTCATAAGCAAAGATGTTTATGTAGAGTTGCCATAGAAGAACACTTCTTACTTCCCTTTCTCTCCCTCCCCCCATGTCATTCAAGTATAATGCAAAGAAGTTGTAGTATGTATGTATGTACACATCAGTCTATTGATCTGTCTGTCTTTCTATCTCATGTTGCTCTTCCTCAGAACACCATAATGGGGCCATCCCACTCTTATAATCATAACCAGACCAGCTGAGCTCTGAGCAGGAGCAGGAGAGAGAGCTGTGAGAGAGGTGAGTGGGTTTCTTTTACTTGCTTTCAGCTGAGAGAATTCAGCTAAGGATATTTTGTGGGAAAACTGTGTTTAGCAGTGTGTGGAAGCACTTAGAGTTCTTGCAGAGTCCTGGCTGATTGAGTGTGGGAGAGGAACGGGCACTGTTTGACTGGGATTGCCTGTAATTGAGAGGAAGTGGAAGGGGCATTGTTTTGCCTGTGATTGAGTGCCTGGGTGAATTTGAATTTGAATAGCTGCTGCCTGACCTCTGCTGGGGGAGGCCTCTATTTAAGGAAACAC
>NW_015174937.1:71382-89849 GCF_001447785.1 Gekko japonicus
TCCTTCTTGGTAGGGCAGGAAGAAGTGAGAGTTCAGCCTGTGCTTTAAAGCACTCTAGCTTTCTCTGTCTGCTGTGGTGGGTTGTCTGAGGAAGAGGCCTTTGAGATTCTGAACTTCCCATGGGAGCAAACGTCTTCCCACGCTAGCAAGTCTTGAATAAAAAAAGGTTTGTTCACTGCCAGAACCCTGCTACTTGGTGAAGCTATAATGAGCTTAAACGAGAGGTGCTTTGCCTTTAAATAGTGCCCAGTGGCATCACTAAGTACCCTCCAGTTGTCAACGTTGCCTTCTCTCAAAAATGGAGCATTACGGAAGCAAACGGTTTTATGCACGTGGAAGTTGAAGGGATTCACTCGAAAGGTGTGAGCCTCCATCCCTAGGTCCAGAGTCTGGCAACTCATCCTAGGAAAGATGTGTGGGGATTGCTGGCTTAGTCGCAGGGAATTGGATCCAGTGCAAAATTTTGGCTTATGCTAGAGCTCTTGCACAAGGGGAAACACAAGAAAGAGACTGTGGTAGCCGCTTGTGCTAACTGTATCCCGGCTCGCGTTTCCGCTTGAGCACGTTCTTCTACAACCAATTTCTGTGTGTGCGTTGCATGCCTTCAAGTCGCTTTGGACACTGCAGCCCTATGAAAATAATCTCCACAATGTTGTATCACAAACAGCCTCGCTCAGAATCAGATCTCGACTTTGAGTCGATCCATCTCATGTTGGGTCATCCTCTTGTCTTGCCACCTCCACCTGTTCTCAGCATCGCGCTCTCGGCCACTGAGCCTTGTCTTCTCGTGGTGTGACGAAAGTACAATATCCTGACGGAGCCCACTTTCAGGGCACTATATATGTAGGAAAGAGCTCGAGGTCGCACACGATCTTGTGCAAGTGGATCTGTGTTTTAATTCCATTCGCGTTTCCATTTACACCTTGCTGGATCCAAGCCCTGGAATAGACTCCTTGTCGTCAGGTCTCTCTTAATCATTGCTGCTGCTGTTGCCATCAGGTCACAGCTGACCTATGGTGGCCCTGTAGGGTTTTCAAGGCAAGAGTCATTCAGGGGTGGTTTGCCGTTGCCTGCGTCTGCGCCAGAACCAGGGGTCATTTCATGGAAAAAGAGGTGCAGGAGCTCATTAGCATCTCATTAGTATAACTTATTTGCATATGGCACACCCCCTGACATCACCAGAAGTGTGTCAGAAGGCAACACCCACTGCAACTTACCTGGCTGCTTCCTCCTCCTTGGGGCTGCTGGGAGCAGGGGGCGGGGCTTAAGAACATAAGAACATAAGAGACGCCAATGTTGGATCAGGCCAAAGGCCCATCCAGTCCAACACTCTGTGTCACACAGTGGCCAGAAATACCAGTGCCATCAGGAGGTCCACCAGTGGGGCCAGGACATTAGAAGCCCTCCCACTGTTGACCCCCCCAAGCACCAAGATGACAGAGCATCACTTGCCCCAGCGTCCCTATCTATACCTTGTGGCTAATAGCCACTGATGGACCTCTGCTCCATATGCTTATCTAATTCCCTTTTGAAGCCGTCCATGCTTGTAGCCGCCGCCACTTCCTGTGGCAGTGAATTCCATGTGTTAATCACTCTTTGGGTGAAGAAGTACTTCTTGCATGTGACCTTGCCCTGGCCTCTTTACTGCCGGAGCTCCGCTCCTGTGCACTCCTGCAGGAAATGACCCCTGGTCAGAACCCTGATATTCCTTGGAGAGCTAGCCATTTACTAGCCAGGGCCGACCCTGCTTATCATCCGGGGGCTGATGAGATCGGGCTGGGCTGGGCTGGCCTAACCAACTAAGAGCATCTTTTTTTTTTTTTAAACCCCCGAAAGGGTATTTTTATTTTTTTCAATAAGACTACAAACTATAACGAAAAATATAGGAAGGGAAACTACAACTATGTAAGAGCATCTTAATCTTATACTCTTTTCTTCAGGTGTGGGAGTGAAACGTGTTCTCAGATTTATTTCAGAAATAAATAAGGTTGTCTCAGCTAGCAGAAGTCTGGGGGTTACTAGTATAGTGTTACTAGAAGCAAAACAAAGCTGTCGTATTCCCAGGTCCATTGTTCAGTTGCTGTTTTGTTCAGATGGAACAGAGACCAGATGCGAGGCACAGAATTGCTGGTGAGAGAGTCTCCAGGCTGTGGATTTTATCGCAGCCGGGCTGGCATTGCAGTGGCAGATTGGACGTGGGCACTTTTACCAACACAGACTTTGATGTCAGTTGGTGAGGTGTGATAGGTTTGGAAGAAATCCCAGATTCATGGGTAATTCTAAGAGTTTGAACTTTCCTCATGTTGAGCACCAAGTAATGCCTTGGGCTGTTGAGTCTCAGCTCATTAAAGGTTAAAAAAAATTGAATGATGATAGAAACACGAATAGAAAACCGCACAAGGAACTGTTTGCCCACAACACTACCTACACAGTGCTTTTATAAATAATTGGTTCTCGGATTCAGTACTTTAAGGAAATCCTTTTCATGGTGCCTTGCCTTCTGAGGAAGCTGGCGAGTTTGCAATCAAACCTGTCAGTATGAACAGAGGACTCTGAGAATGTATTCTGTCACGCATAAAGGTCTCACAGTGCATTGGCCAGAAGGAATCACCTTTTTCCCCTGTATGAACACCCATGAAGTCATCCATCAGTCTCTTGTGGAACCTCTAAAAAATCTGGGAACACAAGTGCTAGGAGGCAACATCAGGGGACGTCGTTAAGCTATATATCTAGATATTGAACCTCCAGAGGAACTAGTTGGCTACCATGTGAGACAGGATGCTGGACCAGGTGGACCACTGGGCTGATCCAGCGGGTCTCTTGTTACATTCTTATGCCAGAAAGATTCTTGTTATGGCAGAAATTAAAAAAGATGTACATTTATGGAAACGTTCAGATATCCAAAAAGCAATTCTGGAGAGAGTAGACGGTGATTATTTACCAGGGTAACAGAGGAGAGTAGCAATGACTTCATTGTGTGCAGAAAGGAAATTAAGTTTGGGTGTCGGTATCCTTAAGAACAGCCAGGCAGGTTGCCCAAGGCTCACTGAGGGAATCCATCTCCAGAAAAGTCACAAAACAGATGACAAATGCAGTGCACATCCCTTTATCTTTCTCTGATCTGTATTTCAATGATGTCTTTTTCATATATTGGAAGTTCTCAGTTAACTGAATTTGGACTTGCTCTCTGCAGTATTGAAATGAGCAGCCAGTCAACATTATGGAGAAAGCAGTCAGAGAGAAATTTTTCTTCCTCTCTCATGAAGCTAAGACTCTGGGTAACCTGATGAAGCTGGCAGGCTGTGGGTGATGGAAAGGCAAAAGATAATAAGAATGATGCCCCTGTATAAATCAATGGTGCGACCACATTTGGAATACTGTGTACAATTCTGGTCACCAAACCTCAGAAAAGATATTATAGCATTGGGAAAAGTGCAGAAAAGGGCAACTAGAATGATAAAAGAGTTGGAACATTTTCCCAATGAAGAAAGGTTAAAGTGCTTGGGGCTCTTTAGCTTGGAGAAACGATGACTGAGGGGTGACATGATTGAGGTTTACGAGATTATGCATGGGATAGAGCAGGTAGAGAAAGAAGTACTTTTCTCCCTTTCTCACAATACAAGAACTTGTGGGCACTCAATGAAATGGCTGAGCAGTTTGGTTAGAACGGATAAAAGGAAGGACTTCTTCACCCAAAGCGTGATGAACACATGGAATTCACTGCCACAGGAGCTGGTGGCGGCTACAAGCATGGACGGCTTCAAGAGGGAATTGGATAAAGATATGGAGCAGAGGTCCATCAGTGGCTATTAGCCCCAAGGTATGGATAGGAACTCTCAGTCTGGGGCAAGTGATGCTCTGTATTCTTGTTGCTTGGGGGCGGGGCAACAGTGGGAGGGCTTCTAGTGTCCTGGCGCCACTGGTGGACCTCCCGATGGCACTATGTGACAGAGTGTAGGACTGGATGGGCCATTGGCCTGATCTAACATTGGCTTCTCTTATGTTACCTTCTTAAGATTTTTCACACAACGCAGAACTAACTTGTGAAATGGATGGCCATAGAACGAGAGCCAATATATTGTTATGGTGATGCGTTAGACGAGGATTGGGGGACCTGGGTGTAAATTCCCCACCCTGCCATGTAGCTCACTGGGTGGCTGTGGGCCAGTCACTCACTTTCACCCTCACAGTGGCCACTTCGACATACATTATTTGCCCTGCTTGCTACTGTAAGGAAGCAGGTATTCTTCCCACTTTCCCAATGCTCAGTGGAGTGTTTGTACAACTCCTGGGTTTTCCTTGTTTCCCCTCTCCGATCTTTCCCAAAGCTGCTTTGGTGCAAAGTTTTGGGAAAGGTCATAGAACAGCCTGGATGGCTGCTATGTGGACGGAATGTTCAGGTTTATCCTGTCTCTGCGGCAGAAATTTACTTCCTCTGCTGGTGGTGGTGGGGCTTTTTTGTTTTAATCAGCAGTTCACTATCATCACGCTGTTATAATATTGTAACAATCTGTGCATCAGGTTCTCTGAATTCCCTTGTTTTTGTTTTTCATGAAACGTCTCGAGCCCTTTTCATTACGAAGGTGTAAGATGCAATGCTGAGCTTGGATGTCTCTCATTTTGAACAAGGAAGTTCCTGACGTGTTTGAAACTTGTTGCTGTTCGTTTTAATGTTTACGGTTTTATCTGTATAGATGGAAGGTGTTTTTAGTGCGTGTCAGAAAAGCAGTATATGGAATAAGTATTGCTGTGCTTTTCAAAAGAAGGCGGGCAGCAGTACAGATGTCTCTCTTTCCATTTTGTGTCAGCAGAAAAGAGCAAGAGTCAGTCCTGGAGAAGTGAGCAGTGTCTCATGAAAGCTCCTACCCTGGCACCAGTGTTCCCTCTAAGTTGAGTTAGTGCGAGCTAGCTCACAGTTTTTTAGCCTCCGGCTCACACATTTTTGTCTTCGCTCAGGAAGGGATGGGCTCCAGAGCAAACTGATTTATGCAGGAGCCAAATGGCTTGCTCACAATTTTAATGCTGGTAGCTCGCAAAGTAGAATTTCTGCTCACAAGACTCGACAGCTTAGAGGGAACGTTGTGCTGGCACCTGTATAGTTTTCAGGTTTGCTGCTTTCCCTCAATTTGTGGAACTTGTTGCTGACTTAGGCTGTGCCACCAGCTTGCCAACCTATCCCCCCCCTCCGATGGTGCACCAGGTATTTTTGTCAGCACTGTGATCTCAGCTGACAGAGCTCTTCTGAGTCAATGGCAGTCGCCAGTCTTCCCCCGTCAGCTGTCAACATGCTGCTTCCAGGGTCAGACACTTGACCAAGAGCGAGCTACTGGTGTCTTGAATTGGCACAGTTTCAGCCTTTGCCTTTTGAAGGCTATAAGCCATCCTAAGCCTTTAATGGCTTTCTTCCCTCTTCATCTGTTTCTGCAGCATTCTGAAAGGTCCGCGCGGGCAGATGTGGAGCGTGCCCCTCAGGGCAATCGTATGGTCTTTTAACAGCAAGATTGCAAAACGCAGCTGTAAACATAATAAGTTATTAAGTTTCCAAACGTGTAACACAATGTTGGCGGCGGGGAGTGAAGCAATTGCCAGCAGCACAGCTGGTGTTGATTACCTGGCCGTTCCTCTCCTGTGGAGCGTGCAGGCTGCCAGCAAGACACAAGGAGGATCGGTGCGCGTTCACCCTTTCCGTGCACATTTGCAAAAAGATTTGGGAGCGCATCAGGTGGAACTCAGAACCTGTGGCAAAGCAGTGTGCAGATATGTGTTCAGCTGGATGCAGTTTTCCTCTGGGATAATTTCTGCACATTAGTAAGCACCCTTTAGCCGTAGTCTCTGTGCGTATGTGATCGTTTTTCACTAGCAGCCGAAGGCTCCAAGCTTGTAAGGAAAAAGGACTTCAGATGGGCTGTTTGCTAAAAGGCAGTTTCAAGTCTGTCCCCGAGCATTCTGTATTTTGCACTAAATGCTGAATTCTGTTGTCTATATGAATTAGGCAAATTCAGCAAATGTGCATCATTTTCCTCATTTTGCATGGTTTAATTTGCAGTTCTAACTGGTAATCCCCCCCCCCCCGGGTTTCATTAAGTCAAGGAGAAGGAGCAGTGTTCTACCCACCCAACTTCAGTAAACCTTAAATCTTACCCTTCACTTCCTTCAAGGAGCTCTGACCATTGGCACATGGTCCTTCTTCCCTCTCTTCAGTCTTACAATTACTCTGTGTGGTAGGTTAGGTTGAGACACAGTGGGCAGGTTCACAGTCATCCAGTATTAAGCTTTATGTCTGAATTGATATTGGGATCCGGGTCTCTTCTGTCCAAATTCAGTACTGTAGCTGCTAGGCAACACTGATTCTTCTGTTCATTATCTTTTCACGGTACCAGCAGGGCTATTTTTGGGCAGGAACACACAGGAACGGAGTTCCGGCTGGCTCCCGAGCTGGCCACGCCCAGCAGGAACTCATTAGCATAATAGGCCACACCCAACAGCAGAAACTCATTAGGAATGGCTACATTAGGGGTGTGTGGCCTAACATGCAAAGGAGTTCCTGCTACCAAAAAAGCCCTGGGTTTTGACAACAAACAAGGTAAACAGAATAAGAAGCAAAAGGTGGGTGTGGCTGGATGACCACACTTCTGGTAACACGGGGGTGCGGCCTAATATGCTAATGAGTTTCAGCTGTTAGGTGTGGCCTATTATGCTAATGAGTTCCTGCTTGGCTTTTTCTACAAAAAAAGCCCTGGGTACCAGCACAGGGTTACCAGGCTGCAGCCAGCAACCTCTGGGAGAAATTGGTGGGGTGGGGCCTAGTGCACCAGCATTGTGCCAGGGCACTTATGTCACTTACGGTAAAAAAAAACAACAACCCCAGAAGTGATGTCGTTAGTACTCTAGAATTCACAACCACTCTGTGGTTTTATGGTTTTATCATAGAGTTTTTTGTAAATGCTAGAACATTTGCTATCACATTCTGGTAGAAGGGAAGAGATTGGATTTGTACCCCGCCCTTCACTTGGAGTGTCAGAGTGGCTTACAGTCTGCTTTCCCTTCCCCTCCCCATAACAGATACCCCATTAGGTAGGTGGGGCTTAGAGAGCTCTCTCAAGAACTGCCCTTGAGAGAACAGCTCTGAGAGAACTTGTGACTGACCCAAGGTCACACCAGGCGCTGCATGTGGAGGAGTGGGGAATCAAACCCGCTTCTCCCAGATTAGAGTCCACACTCCTAAACACTATACCAAACTGGCTCTAAACTGGTAAAAACTGGAAGTGAAAGCAGCATGCCAGTGTACATTCTGTTCCCCACCCACATATTTCTTCCCACCGACATTTGAGGGCCTGGTGGGCAAACCTCTTGGAGGACTGGCATCCCTATTCTGACAACCACTAGGCATTGGCCAGACACTTCTAAGCTCACCTCACAAGGGCTAGAACCTTTCCAAAAACAAAAACTGGAATTCCCAGAAAATTGAGTTCTGGCCTCTTTCAGAACTGTGGTGTAAACTCAGCGGTGGATTTAAGTGGACTAACTTTATTCAGAATTGCGGCCAAAATAAGCACCATCATTGGTCTGCTTCGGATCTCCAGATTGCCTCCGCCTCATAAATCTCCTCTCCCTCTGCTTAAAAAATATTCCCTTCAAAATAAAACCACTTTGCCCTTCAGTCAGCTGTGCCTTCCAGCCGAGGAGCTCTGGGAAAATTGGAAGAAGGTGAAAATGTCCAGACGACAGTTTCAATGGCCCGTTTTAAAGTAAACTTTCGTACATGTGTTTCTTAAAAAGCAAAACAAGTCCCTGGGTAGCAGAACGGAATTTCTTACCGGAATAATATCTCACAGGCAAGGCCCCTTCTGTTAAATTACTTGCAACCGCTGAACACGGCGCAGGCTGGTGTGTGCTATAAATGTTCTCATGCACATTTATACCAAATATCCTTGGCTGCTGCTCCATATTCCCATTGCCCCCCTGCGGTCTTTAAAATTTCATTAATACAATCCTTCCTCATTACCCTTTTCCCCCAAATGGCTCATCTTTTCTCTTCACTAGCCCCCCTCTCCCCTGTCTTTATATTCCCTATAAATCTGTTCAACTCTCTCCCCAAACCCTGGTCGACATCTACTTTCTGTAGTCTCTCCGCTTGCCTGATTCTGTCACATTTTGGTTCCCAAAGTTCGTTCTCCCTCGCTCTCTCTCTCTCTCTCCCCCATTTCTTTTCAACATCATCATTTTGATAAATAGAAGTTTTTTAAACTCAGCTGCAGCTGCTAGCCCAGTCTCAGAATTGCCCCCCCTCTCTCTCCACCACCTCCGTTCTGGTGTTTGAATGTGAAAGCAGACATAACCAATGTTCCCTCTAAGCTGTAGAGTCTTGTGAACAAAAATTCTACTTTGTGAGCTACTGGGCATTAAAGTCGTGAGCGAGCGATTTGGCTGCTGCATACATTAGTTTGCTCTGGAGCCATTCCTTCCTGAGCGGAGAGAAAAATGTGTGAGCTGGAGGCTAAAGAACTGTGAGCTAGCTCACACTAACTCAACTTAGAGGGAACACTGGACATAACCATTTAAAAGTGGTGGAGGTGGTCTGAACTTGTTCCCTGCCCTCAACCCAGATGGCCCTCCTTCGCTGGACGTTTTCACGCGGAGGCTGGACGACCATCTTTTGGGTATGTTGTAGTCAGGGCTATTTTGGGGCAGGAACGCACAGGAACGGAGTTCCAGCTGGCTCCCAGCTGGCGCCCAGCAGGAACTCATTAGCATAATAGACCACACCCAACAGCAGAAACTCATTCGGATTGGCTACATTAGGGGTGTGTGGCCTAACATGCAAAGGAGTTCCTGCTACAAAAAAAGGCCCTGGGTTTTGACCACAAACAAGGTAAACAGAATAAGAAGCAAAAGGTGGGTGTGGCTGGATGACCACACTTCTGGTAACATGGGAATGCGGCTTAATATGCTAATGAGTGGTGCAGTCAGGGGTGTGGCCTAATATGCTAATGAGTTTCTGCTGTTGGGTGTGGCTGGATATGCTAATGAGCTCCTGCTGGGCTTTTTCTACAAAAAAGGCCCTGGTTGTAGGTATGTGGGTATGTAGGACTATCTTTTGGCTGTGCTCCTGCAGAGTGCAGGGGGTTGGACTAGATGACCTGCAAGGTCCCTTCCAACTCTAACATTCTATGATTCTATGACCCAGGATGTGTGTCCGGTCTGCTTCTCCAGCCTCCCAGGCCTGCCTGCCTCCCTCCTCAGGAATTCCCATCAATGTTCCCTCTAAGCAGTGGAGTCTTGTGAGCAGAAATTCTGCTTTGTGAGCTACTGACATTAAAGTTGTGAGCAAGCGATTTGGCTCCTGCATAAATTAGTTTGCTCCGGAGCCATCCTTCCTGAGTTAAGACAAAAATGTGTGAGCCGGAGGCTAAAAAACTGTGAGCTAGCTCACACCAACTCAGCTTAGAGGGAACACTGATTCCCACTCCAACCTTTTGCTAACTTTCTATTAGGAAGGACCAGGCATGGATGGGGATTGAGTGGCCGTATCTGAAGTCAGAGTCAGGAGCAGGCAGAAGGCACCGCTGTGTTGAACAGGCCCCATGTAACCCAGAGGCTCCATATCTGGTACCAGTTGCAGGGCCCAGTGTTTGTCTATTTAATCATCATTCATTTGAGGAATTTCACGTCTCCAGAGACCTGCTCTCGGAGGCTTATAAGTAAAAACGATGCTAGAGAACCAGACATATAACATACTTTAACCGTATTTAAAATGAGCTATGAAAAAAAGCAACCCAAAGCAAGCAGTATTTGGGTCCTTTTCCCCTCCAGTTCCTGAGGAGGGCTTGGAGGCTAGGCACATCTAATCCTAGATAGTTCAGTAGGCTGCCCCTCATGCTCAGGCTATGAGGCACAAGCTCCAGGATTGCTCACCCTTCTTATGAATCCAAAACTGGATTTTTAGCAGTTTAGTTGCTCAATACCAAGGGTTACCAAGTCTGGGTTGGAAAATTCCTGGAGCCTGGGGAAGGCAGCGTATGGGGAGGGACCTCCACGGGGTATAATATCATATAGTCCACCTTCTAATATGGCAATTTTCTCCAGGGGAACTGATCTCTTGTCGTCTGATGATCAGTTGTAATTCTGGGAGATCTCCAGGCCCCACCTGAAGGCTACGTATTGAAAGAAAACCACTGTGCAGACAGGCTTACAACAAATAATCCAATAAATACACTTTCTTACAAATATCACCAAATGTGTTAGGTGCTATTATTTATAAAATACTTTATACAACTTAGTTTCACAGCCATAATAAAAAAATCATTCCCGGAAAGAACAATACAATACAGTAATATGTAAAAGTTTAACGAAGCCCACTGCATTTAGCAAGCCAGTCACAAAGAAACTTATGCCAGCAACCTTGAAGCTTCAAATTACAGCCGTTCGGCTTGGCAAAAATATAAACGCAGTGCAGCAAAAGATATTACTTAAGTACAAGCCGACTCCATTTGTTGCAGTCCAAAACAAGTTTCATAAACGATTGTGCCCGCCACTTAAGGCTTGGGAGTTTAACTATACGACTTAGCAAAGGAACGGATGCCCAATCGCTCCTTGTTTCGGCTTCTTCAAAGCCTTTATCAAAGCCAGTCAAATGACTGGAAGACTCCTCGTCGGCACAATATGTTGGCACGCCAACACACAAAGATTTTACAGAACATGTACCGCCGTTAGCAGTTTTCCATAGGAAGTAGTCCTCCAGTATTTTAACCTCTGGCAACAATGTGCATGGTGATGTTTGTAAGGAATTCTATTTATTGGATGATTTGTTATGAGCCTGTTTGCACAGTGGTTTTCTTTCAGTACATGCCTATTACACTGTGTTTCCCACTTATTTTTTGGAATAGCCCACCTGCAGGCTGGCAGCACTATCCTTCCTCAAGATGCCTATCCATTTTTGTTCCATCCACTATCCCAGGAGATCACGGTGGTGTGCATGGTTCCCTCCTCCATTTTGTCTTTTACAACAGCCCAGTGAGGTTGATTAGGTTGGGAGAGTGTAACTGGCCGAGTTCACCCACGGAGCCGGGGGGGGGGGGAGACGGGACATGTCTCTCAACTATGAGTCTGAATCTAACCCCTCCACCACATTGACTCTCCCGGCCTGTGTTGCTGAGAACAAAATTGCGGAAAGAAGAGAAAGTGCCATTTCCCAAGCAGATCTTTCACACCTCCCACTAGCAGGCATCCCCAGAAAAGAAATGCCCTTTCAGCGGAGGCTGTACTTGTGTGTCCATATAGGGCAAAGTCTAATATGTAGCATGTAGTCAAATTCAGTAAGGTAGGGTATAAATAGAATGGGCGAATGAGTGCTACCATTTTACCTGCCTGCAGTAATCATGAAGGCATCCAGGAGCCTCATAATAGACAAACAGCTCCTGCTGGGCCATGTGTCAGGGCTATTTTTGGGCAGGAACGCACAGGAACGGAGTTCCGGCTGGCTTCCAAGTTGGCCACGCCCAGCAGGAACTCATTAGCATAATAGGCCACACCCAAGAGCAGAAACTCATTAGGATTGGCTACATTAGGGGTGTGTGGCCTAACATGCAAAGGAGTTCCTGCTACAATAAAGCCCTGGGTTTTGACAACAAACAAGGTAAGCAGAATAAGAAGCAAAAGGTGGGTGTGGCTGGATGAGCACACTTCTGGTAACATGGGGGTGTGGCCTAATATGCCAATGAGCTGTGCTGTCATGGGTGTGGCCTAATATGCTAATGAGTTCCTGCTGGGCTTTATCTACAAAAAGAGCCTTGGATGTTTATGTGATGTTTTCTCTAGAATTCAGGCATATATCTGTGCAGGTTCCCCTGTTGACTCCTTCATCCAAGCTTTTGTACAGTGACGGTGCAGAATTCTGGCTTGGACAAGTTCAGGGCTGTGCATACCCTGTGGGAGGAGAATCATAGGACGTGAGGACAGCCAGTGACGCTGATGACCAGTAGGCTCAAGACGAACACGATGAAATGTGTCTTTATTCAACGAGTTATTGAGTTGTGGAATCCACTGCCAGTGGATGGAGAAGAAGAGTTGGTTTTTAAACCCCACTTTCCTCTACCCTCAGGAGTCTCAAAGCAGCTTACAATAGCCTTTCCCTCCTCTCCCCACAACAGGCCCCTTGTGAGGTTGGAGGGGCTGAGAAGTTCTGAGAGAACTGTGACTGGCCCAGGGCCCCCCAGCAGGAGGAGTGCAGAATCAAACCCGGTTCTCCAGATTAGAGTCTGCCACTCTTAACCACTACCCCACACTGGCATGAGCATAGATGGCTTTAAAGGGGGGTTAGAGAGGTTAGAGGAGCTGCGGTGGCTCAAGTGGTTAAGACGCTGAACTGCAGGCTGTGGAAAGTCAGTAGTTCAGCAGTTCGAGACCCGAGTGTGCCGCATGATGGAGTGAGTTCCCGTCTCTAGTTCCAGCTCCTGCCAGCCTAGCAGTTCAAAAGCAAGACATTGCAAGTAGATAAATAGGTACCACTTCGGTGGGAAGGTAAAAGCGTTCCGTGCGCCTTGGTGTTTAGTCATGCCGGCCACATGACCACGGAAACGTCTTCGGACAGCGCTGGCTCTTTGGCTTTGAAACGGAGATGAGCACCGCAACCCTAGAGTCGGACTCGACTGGCTTTCAAGCAAGGGAAACCTTTACCTTTTAGAGAGATTCAAAGAGGAGAGTTCTATTAGTGGCTTGTAGCCATGGTGACTAAAGGGAACCTCTGCATTTAGAGGCAGTATACCTCTGAGTCCCAGTGCCAGGAGGCAACATGTGGGGAAGGCTTTGGTCTCTCTGCCCTGTTTGTTGGCCCTCCAGAGCAACTGGTTGGCCACTGTGTGAGACAGGATGCTGGCCTAGCTGGACGACTGGTCTGATCCAGCTGTTTTCATATATGTCCTTGTGAGTGCAGAATGTGGCATCCTGTGCGTTAAAATGCCACAACAGACTTGAAACAGTTTGGTTGCCTGGGGTGGAAAATCCATATGGACACTCCCACTTACTGATATGGCGTCATCCACAAGGAAAGTTTCAATGAGCAATGTTCAGAAGAAAGCAAAACAGAAGAAGGAGGAGGAGGAGGAGAAGAAGAAGAAGAGATTGGATTTATACCCCGCCCTTCACTTGGAGTCTCAGAGCGGCTTACAAACTTCTTTCCCTTCCCCTCCCCACCACAAGACACCATGGGTGATTTCCCACAAGCGCTGCTCCGAGCGCACTCTTCTCTTTGGCCCGATGGTACGTGTCAATTTCACACAAGCTGCTGCGCGACCGCATTTTGCCCCGCAGCTTTGTGCGATTTCCCCTGCGTCTACTCAATCCTGTTTTTTGAGGATTGAGTAGACACGGGGAAAATCGCACAAAGCTGGTGAAGCAAAATGTGGCCGCGCAGCAGCTTGTGTGAAATTGACACGTACCATCGGGGCAAAAGGGAGGAGTGAGCGCGGAGCAGCGCTTGTGGGAAATCACCCCATGTGAGGTCGTTGGGGCTGAGAGAGCTCTTTCCAGAACTGTCCTTGAGAGAACAGTACTGACAGAACTTTGGCTTGCCCACAGTCATCCAGCGGCTGCAAGTGGAGGAGTGGGGAAGCAAACTCCCAGATTATAGTCCGCACACTTAACCACTACACCACAGGAGTAGTGCAATGGGCTTGTTCAGTTCTGGCCATTTGGGAGAACTCCCTCAAGAGGATGTGTCCCAGCAGTGAGATCCTCTTCCTTGGTCTCAGTGTTTATCCACGAGCAGTCACCTCAGCTTACTTTCCTCGGTCATTAAATTGACATGTTCTTCTTTCTTTCTAGAGCACCTGCCAGTTAAGGTATAAGCCCTGCCCTAAAGGCTTGTGGTGGAGGACTGTAGATACTCAAAAGGGAAAGGGGAGTGGTGTGAAAAGGTAAAACAGGGAAGGGAGATCAGCCTGAAAACGCCAGAGGAGCGGGGTGGATTTACAACAGGCATTTAAAAGGACCAATCCTGAAGGAAGAGAGGGGAAAGAAAGCCGTAGATCCTCTGACTGATACCTGGAGCCAAGCAGATCTTCCCTGGCAGTTAAATGCATCTTAGGACATGGCAGGATTTTGAGAAGTGAATTTAAATTGGTAAGCCCCGTGCTGCGGGAACCGGGACTTGCTTTGCTTCCATCACCATCCCCCTTTCAGTGTTTGTGGGCTGCTCCTTGGAGCCCAGTTACCCTTACAACTCCGCAGCTGCAAGGAGAAAGTTATTCTCCGGCTCCGATCGCTTGCTGACGTGCAGCTGCTGGCGTTTGCAAGCCTCAGCGTTTGCTTTTTAGAAGGCATCTCACGAGCCATGAATGGCAGGCGCCTGAATAGCCCACCAGTGCACATCTGCCTGGAGTGAGACGGATGACGGAAGCAGGGCGGTTGTTCAGAGACAGGAGACCAGTGGCTCTGGTTACAATGGACACTGAGCAGAAACACCAGTGGACTAAGATTCCGTGCTTGGAACGGAGAACCCATTTCTGGATTTATTATCCCAGTATACCAGCACCGTGCCGTATGGATTTAGCATTAGGAGTCAACAGGCCGATAAACAGGATACTCAATAGGCTCACATTCTTCCCTCTGCAGTGTCCCACATTTCTCTTTCCCCTCACATTCCTCTTGAGCAACTGACCCTTGCTTCTATAAGCAGAAATACTCACTGTTATAAGGTAGGCTTCCCAATTGTCCAGGCCTGGCAGGGAATTTCCCTCCTCCCTCCCCGGGCTCCTGCCCTTGAGAAACTGAAGAAGAATAGGTTTTCATACCCTGCTTTTCTCTACCTTAAGGAGTTTCAAAGCGGCTCACAGTCACATTCCCTTCCTCTCCCTGCAACAGGCACCTTGTGGGACAGATGGGGCTGAGAGAGTTCTGAGAGAACTGTGACTGGCCCAAGATCGCCTAGCAGGAGGAATGGGGAATCAAACCCAGTTCTCCAGATTAGAGTCCGCCACTCTTAACTACTACACCACATTGAGGAGGGGGAGGAAAAATGGCTTCTATGATGATGCTGTACGAATTTTCCCTTGTCTCTATGGTCTTTACCACAGAGATTAGGGGAAATTCCTAGAGTGTCACCCCAAAGTGAAACCACACACCCCCTAAACTCCATCTTTCCCCAGGCACCACCCCCATAATCTCTCCAGTCTTTCCGTATGTAGTATTGAGAACCCTGCTGTAAGGACAGCTAGAGTGACCTTGGGTCAGTCACAAGCTCTGGCACAGCTGTCCTTGAAAAAGAGCAGTTTGTGTCAGAGTTCTCTCAGCCCCACCCACCTCACAGGGTGTCTGTTGAGGGGAAGGGAAAGGAGTTTGTAAGCCGCTCTGAGATTCTGAGTGAAGGGTGGGGTATAAATCCAAATCTTCTTCTTTTTCTTTTTCAACCTTCAAGGGAAATAATGTGTTTATTTAACACATTTTCAGTCCTCCTTTGCAACAGGTATGGGGGGGATCTAGCTGGGGATTTATACCAGAAATGCACAATGTTCCCATAAACACGCATGCTAACTTTCACCAAGACAGAGCAGCACCTTGTGGGGTGGGTTCCAGGGAATAGCTCCAAATCCACAACTCTGAAGGGAGTTTGGAAGGCAGTATCATTACCAGTGTCTAGTGTAACCCATCACCCCGTGACTTGTGCTGGGTCACAGTAGACACACAGTAGATGCATGGTGCTGCAGCTGCACTGGCATCTCCCAACACTCGACAGTCAGGCCTTCCCCTTCCCCTTCAGTGCAGCAGTCAATGGCGGTGGTTAGGAGAGTCTGTGTCCCACTCCACCAGCTGCCACTGTACAGATGTTCAGTCTTCAAAGGAAAGATCATATCATCAGGTTTTCGTTCCCCTTTTGGAAGCAGTTGCAGGGATTGAGTTGATATCTAACTATGACAGTGTGTGCCCTGAATATTTGTGCCTTCAGTGGGCATGTTTATTTACCTCTGTATGATATCATCATGCCAATGACATTGACATGTGAATTGCCTATTTGGGGGTGTGGCTTCCCCTGCTGGCCAGCTGGCCGGTGGCAGGCTGAAGCCTCGAAAATCAGGGGAACCCACGCCCGGACCGGGGGTCTGACAACTCTATTTGTGAGTCACTGCTTACTTCTTTAGATATCTTTATCTAGATACTACTCTGAATAACCACGATCAGGGCTTTTTTTGTAGAAAAAGCCCAGCAGGAACTCATTAGCATAATAGGCCATTGGCCAGCTGGCCGGTGGCGGGCTGAAGCCTCGAAAATCAGGGGAACCCACGCCCGGACAGGGGGTCTGAAAACTCTATTTGTGAGTCACTGCTTATTTCTTTAGATACCTTTATCTAGATACTACTCTGAATAACCAGGATCAGGGCTTTTTTTGTAGAAAAAGCCCAGCCGGAACTCATTAGCATAATAGGCCACACCCCCATGCCTTCCCTTGGGGAGCCTGGGGGAGCCCCCCCTTGAAGGGAAGGGAAGGCAGTTTAAACGGCCTTCCCTTGACTTGCCCGGGCACCCCATGGCTGTGGTGAGACCGGGCAAGCTGGCCCTTGGACAGGCCAGGGAAGGCACGGGGAGGCATTTAAATGCCTCCCCGATCTTTCCATGCCCCCCCCCCTGGCCTGCCCACCTTGGAGTCACTGGGGTGTGTGTGTTTGCTCTCCAGGCCTTCCCTCTGTAGTCACGCACGCAGAGGTTTCGGCTGTAGTGGGCGTGGCCAACTCTGAAGCCAGCCGGAACTCCGTTCCTGTGCGTTCCTGCCCCAAAATAGCCCTGACCACAATACCACAGTCGACAAGATCTTCTTCCAGTTTCTCAGCATTCAGTGCAAGTATTCTACCGCAGATGAACTAACAAACAGACGGGATCTTGAGTTATTGAGTTAAACTAGAGGCCTTGGGTTATTGAGTTAAACTAGAGCCGCGTGTGTCAGGAGCAGAAGCCATGGAAGAAAGTGATCTGGAGATCAGTCTGGAAACTCCTCCTCAGAGCTGAGATTTGGACAGAAGAGGACCTCGAAGCCCATTTTCTCCAAACTTGTCTACCAGAGCTCAAACCTGGGCTGTGTAAAGATTTTGTATTGCCTTCGAGCGGACTCTGAAGGTCTGTTGAGTGATCGGCCAGCTCAGCGTTTGCTCAGCAACGGGGCAATCTGGTGCCAGAAAAGTTGTCCCCAGGCATGGCTGGGGTTGTTTCCTCCCCCACCCCACCACTGGCTTGGTTTTGGCTTGTCTGCCAAGCTCATGTAAGATGATTTGTTGTCAGAACTTTCACAGGCAATTGCACATGGCTCATGGGGAAAATGTCAGGGAAGAATTTTCTTGGTGCACAGATTTTTTCCTGGCATACAGGAAGAGTGTTTGCAAAATCCCCTCCCTGTGAATTCTGGGATTCTTGAGTTCTGAATTGTCCACTTATGACCTCCTGTTCTTCTTGGTTATGTTCAGATCATTGCAGCTCAGATACGTGCAAGTAGGGGGACCTGTGAGGAGGGTAAATACCCTTCTTCCCCTGATGGCCATTTCCCCCGGTGCTTCTCCCATCTGGGCCCTAACCTGGATAGTCCAGGTTAGTTTGATCTCATCAGACCTCGGAAGCTAAGCAGGGTCGGCCCTGGTTAGTACTTGGATGGGAGACCACCAAGGAAGTCCAGAGTTGCAATTAGAGAGGTGAAGGCCCGGAAAAAAATGGAAAAATTTGGAAAAAATCCAGGTTTTTTCCATTTTTTTCCTGAATCCTTCTTGTTTTTCCCCGAAAAATTGGAAAAATTGAAAAAAGAAAAGAAAAGAAATTGATTATGGAACGTTTTATTTTATCAATCTTTCCGAAAATTTCCGTTTCCCCCCGAAAAAAACGGGAAAAAAACTGGGTTTTTTCCCGAACTTCAAAATTTCTGGAAATTTTACATCTCTAGTTGCAATGCAGAGGCAGGCAATGGCAAACCACCTCTGAACGCCTCTTGCCTTGAAAACCCCATGGCGGCGTCAGGCTGTGACTTGACGGCATTTTCCACCACCACCTCCTACCTGACCCATTTGGTCACACTTGTGGCTGGCCTTCACTCCCCTCTCCTTGCTTTCAGCTCCACTTTCCTCCCTGACTCTGACTGCTTCCTCCATGACCCCCAGTTAGGGCTGTCAACCTCCGGGTGACACCTAGAAATCGCCTGCTATCACAATCAATCCCCAGGCGACAGAGATCAGTTCCCCTGAAGAAAACAGCTGCTTTGGAGGTTGGACTCCATGGCCAGTATACCCCGCTGAGGTCCCTCCCCTCCCCAGGCTCCACCCCCAAAATCTCCAGGTTTTCCCCAATCCAAAGTTGGCAACCCTATCCCCAGTCCACCTCTGTTTCCTTTCTTTCTAAGTCTGGCTGCCACTTCCTTACCCTTCTTCTCTGGTTTTCCTGCAGCCCCTTTCAACCACTGTGGCCTTCTTCATGTCCCCCTACTCCTCTCACCACCTCCT
>NW_015174937.1:90319-125955 GCF_001447785.1 Gekko japonicus
CTCTTTCCCACTTTCCTTTAATGGCAGACACACAATGCTGGGCAGTGTTTGGTTTACCATGACAACTAGGGCTGCCAAGGCCTTGGTCAGGGTAGGTTATCCCCTGCCTCCCACCCCCATTGACTGCCACCACTTAGAGGGGCAGCAGGAGAAAAAATCCCCCTCCCTTGTGATGCCATCTGTGGCATTGCGTCAGTTTCAGCCAACAAACAGGATGTGGCATAGGCTGCTCTAGGGATTTCCGGAAACTCTATGGTTTTACCATAGAGTTTCCAGCTGTTCCTAGAGCTATCCTATGTCACTTCCATTTTTTAAAAAAATCAAGAGTGATGTGATGCCGCAGCCAGCATTGCAGCCCCCCCCCCCAATATCCCTGCCCACAGCTCTCCCACTGGTTGCCTGGCAACCTCAAATGCTGCCTGAAAATTATTTCAGTCTGCATATGCACTCAAGTTGCTGTTACCATTTTCAGAGTTTTTATACTCCTTTTTGGTTTATTTTAAAAAAGAAAAAAGAAAACAGATTTTCCCATGAACCCAGGGGTTGCTCGGGTTTTGCAGAAACCTGTATCCAAGCCCTGGGTAACCCCATGGCAAGGATTTATTTATTTATTTATTTATCTATTTTATTTTTGTTTAAAACATTTATTAGCCACCTTGCAGAGCTCAAGGTGGCTTACAACATAGACAGAGCATGCAGAATAGACTAGATTAAAAACACAAATTCCAAAATTTGAAATCACGACTCAAAATTGCTAGTTAAACTAAGTCAAATGCAGTTCCCCACAGATGCTGCCCATAGCTGCTAGATATTTATTTATTTATTTATTTAGGAAACATTACAGTTCCGCCATAACCCAGCTTCCCATTCCCCAAAACACTGACATTTTCACATTTCAAAGGTCAGCAGAAACTAGCCAACTTGAGAGATCCCAGTTTCTAAATAAGATTTATGATTACAGTTATTTATTTAGCGCCATCTGCGTGTGTCAGCCAGAGCCAGCATCGCTGACTGATGAGCTTCCCTTTTAAATGGAAGCACGGGGCAGATTGGTTGCCAGAGCACATACAGGGAAGGTGACGACTCTTAACTCCTCTCATGGCTGTTCGTTTTCTTTTAAAAAAACAACAACACTCCTACAGTCTGTTGTTTAGCAATGTTATGCGCCTGGCTCCCAAGGTCTTTCCTTTCATTTGAAGGGTTTCCTTTCAGCATTACTGAAATCTGCTGTGAAGGTTACTGTTAATCGCCTTTGGCATCCCATATACTCAGGCAGGGGTCCCCCCACCCCACCCTTCCATCTCCGTCTTTAGCAGCAGAGGAATGGCACTTTCAGGTTTTCACCAGCCAGAAACAATTGTAACCAAAGCCTAGTTCTCACTATATTGACTCAGACAGCACAGGAGTCCCCAATGTTTTTGAGCCTGTGGGCCCCTTTGGAATTCTGACACGGGTGCGGCCACAAAATGGCTGCTGCAGGACACGGAGCAGACCACGAATTTGCTGCGACAAAAGGGAGATCCACATATATAGAGGAAGCCCAGGTGCTGGGAAGAGTGCCGCCACTGGCAAGAAAAGTCTGGGCACTTATGGCCGTTTCGGAAACCCACCCTTAATTGGATGAATCTTTGAAGCTTGTCTTTCACGATGTCCCACGAAAAAAAGCTGGTGGCTAGTGGAACAGGCATTATAGCTGGCCCGTTGGAGTCGTGTTTTGTGAGCTTTGCGGAAGCATAGAACGGAACGTAAGTCGTCTGATAATCTCTGTCGCTTCCAGTTTTCAACAAGGTCAGATCATAGCAAGGACATTTGATGGTTGAAATATATGGAGTTCACCTGTTGAATGAATGAATGAATGAATGAACGAATGAAGGAGACTGCATCAGCAGTTTATTTGTTGTTGTTGTTCAGTCACACAGTCACATCTGACTCTTCGCAACCCCATAGACCACATCATGCCAGGCCCTCCTGTCTGCCGTCCTCCGGAGTTCACCCAACCGCATGCTTGCTGCATCGATAACACTGTCTAACCATCCTTTGCCGTCCCCTTCTTCTTTGACCTTCAAACTTTCCCAGCATCAGGGTCTTCTCCAGTGAGTGCTCCCTTCCCATCTGGTGGCCAAAGTATTTGAGCTTCAGCTTCAGTATCTGGCCTTCAAGGGAACAGTCTGGGTTGATTTCTTCTAGGATTGACTAATTTGATCTCCTTGCAGTCTAGGGGACTCTCAAGAGTCTTCTCCAGCACCATAATTCAAAAGCATCTATTCTTCAGCGTTCGGCCTTCCTTATGGTCTAACTATCGTAGCCATACATGACTACTGGGAATACCATCGCTTTGACTATATGGACTTTTGTTGGCAGGGTGATGTCTCTACTTTGTATTACGCTGTCTAGGTTTGCCATCGCTTTCCTCCCAAGGAGCAGGCGTCTTTTAATTTCATGGCTGCAGTCACCATCTGCAGTGATCTTGGATCCCAGGAACGTGAATTCTGTCAGTGTTTCCATAACTTCCCCTTCTATTTGCCAAGGAGTGATGGGGCCGGATGCCATGATCTTAGGGTGGGTTTTTTTGTTGTTGTTGAGTTTCAAGCTAACTTTTGCGCTCTCCTCTTTCACCCTGAGCAATAGGCTCTTTAGGTCATTTGTAAGGGACACTAAAGGACTGCTGAATTGTTGGTACATTGAAATTGAGATATTAATTGCAGTACACAAATTCAGTGACATAAATTCAATTGTTAATATAATTTGTAATTTTTGTCATTTTTCACGGTGTGTATATTTTGTTAGGAAAATAGAAAAGTGGGCATCCCTAAGCAGTAATGAAGAACCCTGTTGGGTTTGTGTACGTAAGGGAAAAGCACCCTTTAGATGACATTTGAGAGGGTTAGACTCTGCAAGAGAGTTGGCTTGAGAACAGGGTTGCCGACTCTGGGTTTCTGGGAGCTTAGGGGGCGGAGACTGAGAAAGAACCTTGGTGGAGTATGATGCCATAGAGTCCACCCTCCAGACAGCCATTTCCTCCAGAGGGGACTGATCTCTGTCATCTGACAATCAGTTATAATTCTGGTAGCTCCCCAGCCCCAGTTGGAGGTCGGCATCCGTGCTTGAGAAGGAGGAGCAGCTCAATATAGGGTTGCCAACTCCAGGTTGGGAAATAACCAGAGATTTTGGGGGGTGGAGCCAGGAGAGGGTGGGGTTTGGATAAGGGAGGGACCTCAGCAGAGTATAACGCAGTGGAGTTCACTCTCCAAAGCAGCCACTTTCTCCAGGGATACTGCTTTCTATCATCTTGAGATCAGTTGTAACTCAGTAGATCTCCAGGCCCCATCTGGAGGTTGGCAAACAAAAGCTTGAGAGATTTGTGTAGCAATCAGGGCTTTTTTTGTAGAAAAAGCCCAGCAGGAACTCATTAGCATATTAGGCCACACCCGTGACAGCACAGCTTATTAGCATATTAGGCCACACCCCATGTTACCAGAAGTGTGGTCATCCAGCCCCACCCACCTTTTGCTTCTTATTCTGTTTACCTTGTTTGCTGTCAAAACCCAGGGCTTTTTTGTAGCAGGAGCTCCTTTGCATGTTAGGCCACACACCCCCAATGTAGCTAATCCTAATGAGTTCCTGCTGTTGGGTGTGGCCTATTATGCTAATGAGTTCCTGCTGGGCGTGGCCAACTTGGGAGCCAGCCAGAACTCCGTTCCTGTGCGTTCCTGTCCAAAAATAGCCCTGGCTGAAACAATCTTCAGAGAGGAAGAAGCTCTGACGGTGGCCTTTTGAGGGCCTACTTGAGGTGCCCCCATCTTCCAATGTGAGATGGACAACTACCAGGGACTGAGAGCCAGTCAGGACTGGCGGATGCTCCAGTGCTTTCCTCAGTCTCCCGAGCCCCTGCTTTGTTGACCGTTTCAGTGTTTATTAACACCCTTTTTCTTTACTCAAGCCTTTGGTAGCTCACGACTCCCTGCAGTTTGTGAATTTTGGTTGGCGGTTTGTGGAATGATTATGTTATTGCCAGTACTCTCTCACTCTCTCCCTCTTTTATTAAAGTCAGATAATGTGCACTCTCTTCTCCATTACAAATGTTTTAAATTTGTTCTCGTGCCACCTTGGGGGCCTGAAATGGCGGAAAGGCAGGGACAAAACAGTGTTGAATAATGAGTGAGTATATCATCTTTGTATTAGCGAGCTTTAGCAGAGACCGTGGAGGATTGAGATTTGTTTGGTTGCATTTTGTTCACTTTGTAACTCTGATTGCACTCGACTTCCCACTCTTCTGGGGTTTTTAAAAAAAATGCTGAGTGGCTTCTGTGTTGGTTCCCAGGCCTTTCTGTAGTGATTGGCACTGATCTCAAGCATGTGGGATGGATGGATGGGCCACGCTTATAGTGACAAAACCATTGTGTGCATGATGGAAGCAGGGGGAGAACTGTGTAGTCCAGGGGCCCCCAACGTGGTCCCCCTGGGTGCCGTGGCGCCCACTAACACATTTTCTGGCAACCACCAAGTGTTTTCAGGAAAAGGGTGGGGCCAGGTAGGCTTTTGCCAAGCAAGGCTTCTGGTTGGCCATTAGAAATTTGATTGGCTGTGCAGATTTCTCCCCGTATTTTTGCATTTGTGTGCATGTGTGCATGCCCATGCCTGGAAGTCACGGTGACCTCTGGCAACTCCTACTGGGACACAGAGGACATTCAGAGAAGTGGCTTGATTGCCTGCCTCTGCCTTCTGACTCTGGTATTCTTTGGAGGTCTCCCATCCAAGTACTTGCCAGAGTCAGCCCTGCTTAGCTTCCGAGATCGGGCTTGCCTGGGCTACCCAGGGCAGGGCTGGCTGTGCAGATTTTCTGAAGTGTTGCTTTGGCAGCAGTTGCTACTAGAGCACGAGGATCTACACGAGGGGTGTCGAACTCATTTGTTATGAGGGCCGGAGCTGACAAAAATCAGACCTTGTTGGGCCGGGCCATGTGTCTCATAAAATGTAATGCCAGGTAGCAGAGAGATAATCTTTCTAAAGGACACAAACACAAAGGGGTTTTTTTTTTACTTAAAATAAAAACATGCTTAAAACATTAGCACTCTGGCAGTATTTTGTTTATTTAACCATGTCTGATGACTGACACCTCTTGCTCTGAATTATTGCATCAAAATGTCTGTGCTGTTTGATCTACACTGTGTTACTGAAGTTAAGCTGTGGCAATCATTTTGTGGCTGGCTCCGCCTCCTGCAGTAACCATTCTGCGGCAGCCATTTTGTTGCTGCTCCCACCGTGCCGTGTCAGAGTTCTAAATGTGCCCGCAGATGCAAAAAGGTTGGGGACCCCTGTCTTCGGCATCACATAAAGCTCTTCTTCAAGCCTGGGATCTAAATCACCACTTTCTCACGGCCAGTATAATTTTTTCCCCTTCCTTTTCTTTCCCTTTGAAATGCCACATCCCAAACTGCTTTTCAGACTCCTGTTCAGATGCTGTTTGCCATGCAGGATTGGGGACGAAGGTAATGTTTAAGACACATGAGCCCCTCCTCCAAGGGTTGGGTGTAGGGAACTAGTTGCATGTTGGTTGTTTCGGATCCTGGCTTGATTATTTTTATCCTAGTTTTGTTTCCCGATGTCGATCAGCTATTCTTGTGGGTTTATTTTTAAGCAGTTTGCGTAAGTGCTACATGCCGGCTGGGGGATACAGCGCAGTGTCATCCTAAGCAGAGCGAAGCCCTTCTAAGCCCATTGGCTTCAGTGCACTTAGAAGAGAGATAAGTCTACTTAGGATTGCACTGCAAGTCTCATAAAATTCTATGCCGGAGCAGAGTGAACCGGCAGACCTTTTGTTCCTGTTTCCTTCACGCCATCCCTTGGGTTTCGCTGTGCCTTTTGATGTACTTCATTTCTGGACCTTTCCCTGGCCGTCTCTGTACGCATCTGCTTTCATTTTTTTAATCTCTGCTACTCTCCCCAACCTCTCTTACCTTCACTTCTTTTCTAGCATCTCCTTTCCTTTTCGAGCATCTCCATACTGGGCGTGAGAAAGAGGCGATTTAGATCCCAGAAGAAGACCTTTATGTAATGCCAAAAACAGGGGTCCAATGTTCCCTCTAAGCTGTGGGATCTTGTGAGCAAAAATTCTACTTTGTGAGCTTACTGCCGTTAAAGTTGTGAGTGAGCAATTTGGCTACTGCATAAATTAGTTTGCTCTGGAGCCATCCTTCCTGAGTGAAGACAAAAATGTGTGAGCTGGAGGCCAAAAAGCTGTGAGCTAGTTCACACTGACTCAGCTTAGAGGGAACATTGCAGGGGTCTCCAACTTTTTTGAACCGGCGGGCACATTTGGGATTCTGCATGGTGGGCACCAATGTTCCCTCTCAGCTGAGTTAGTGTGAGCTAGCTCACAGTTTTGTAGCCTCCGGCTCACATATTTTTGTCTTAGCTCAGAAAGGAGGGCTCCAGAGCAAACTGATTTATGCAGTAGCCAAATTGCTCGCTCACAACTTTAATGCCAGTAGCTCAGGAAGTAGAATTTTTGCTCACAAGACTCCACAGCTTAGAGGGAACATTGGTGGGCACAGCAACAAAATGTAGGGGGAGAAAAAAAAATCACATCAAGTGAAGCCCTGTGCCAGTTCAGACATAATGGGAAACCGGGATTTATTCCAATTAGGCTTAGTTTGTGAAACCAGGAGATTCGACTGGCAGACTGTCACCCGAGTCCTCAACAGAGGCTGGTCTCTGACCTGCCTAGCCCAATCTTGTCAGATCTCAGAAGCTAAGTAGGGCCAGCCCTGGTGAGTGCTTGAATCGGATGCCAGCCAGGAAGTCCAGGGTTGCTAATGCGGAGGCCGGCAATGGCACACCACCTCTGAACATCTCTCACCTCAGAAACCCTACAGGGTCACCATAGGTCGGCTGTGACTTGATGGTGGGCGGGAGGGTCCTCTGCAGGCCACCATGCGAGGGCTGCAGTAGGGAACCTGCCAGGATCGAGCCGGGTGGGATGTCTGTGTCTATACGCCTCACAAAAATATTTGTGCTTGTAATAAGCCAGTCTCAAACCATGGTTTAAGATCCTGGTTCGACTTGCCTAACTAGCCACAGGGCGTGCTCATGTTCAGACAATCTGAATTCAGAGTGCCAGTTTGGTGTCGTGGTTAAGAGCGGTGGACTCTAATCTGGAGAACTGGGTTTGATTCCCCACTCCTCCACATGCAGCCAGCTGGGTGACCTTGGGCCAGTCACAGTTCTCTCAAAACTCTCTCAGCCCCACCTACCTCACAGGGTGTCTGTTATGGGGAGAAGTAGGGAAGGAGATTGTTAGTGGCTCCGAGGCTCGGAGAGAAAGTTGGGGTATAAATCCTCCTCCTCCTCCTCTTCTTCTTTTCAACCATGATTTATGATTTCACATCCTGTCCAAGCCAAAACATCGTCTGTGAATTGGTTGGGCTGGACAAGGCCTTGTTTCCTTGGCTCTCAATGAAGAATACCATTTATTTATTTATTTATTTATTTTTAAATTATTATATTTTTATCCCGCCCTGCCTGCGAACGGGCTCAGGGTGGCTAACAAACAAGGGCACCATGTGCCAAGTATAAAACATTACAATGCATGAAGACAACCATCTTATCAAAATTAAAGTGCTCAGTGATGTTAAATCTCAAGCCTAAAAGGCGTACCTGGCAGATATGCCTTTGTCCTCCTTTCTCCGCTCCCCCTCCCCCTAGCAATGTAGGCACTGAGGTATCCTTCTAATCACTCTCTATCCTTTGCATTCTGCCTTTATAATAACATAGCAGCAGGAAGCAGATTGGAGGACGGGAAGAAAGTTCTGATTAAGACTGCTAAATCCCATCCAGCAGATCTCTGCTCCCTCTTCCTTCCCCCGTCACTCAAGCCTTCTGTGCTTTTTTTTTTTGATGCCTGGAGGCCATGAGGGAAATCTGTGCAGAGGCATGAGAGATAGATAGATAGATAGATAGATAGATAGATAGAGAGAGAGAGAGAGAGAGAGAGAGAGAGAGAGAGAGAGAGAGAGAGGTGAAGAGAGAGAGAGAGAGAGAGATGTGGGGGGAGAGTTAAAGAGAGGGTGTAAAAGACAAACTGACCAGTGGACAGGGATGTCCATATGCCATCCCACTAGGCTTGCCAAGTCCCCCTGGGGGGGGGCAGGGAAACCTCCGCCCGAGAGGCCCGTTACCCACTGGCGGTGGATCGGGCCCCGGGGGAAGCCCCACCCCCAAAGCACGTGCCATGCCTGGCGTCAGCACGTCACCCGGAAGTGACGCAATCACGTTGGGCACATTGGGGGCGGGGCCACAATCATCCGAGGGAAAGCCATAGAGCGCATGGACTCCCGGATGAAGACTGGACTCCCCCGCTATACAACAGGTGAGGACTTGGCAACCCTACATCCCACATATAGCATCCCGTGGAGCCAGTGGTTGCTCAGACGTTCCATCCTCTTACCCTCCCAGCGGTAATGTCTTTTGTTCACTTCTGAATAGTGATCATTGATGCTGACGGTACTATTCTCTTCTTCCTTTTCTACCGATTTCTCACCTTTGCCGTTACTAGGGATGTGCACACATACAACGTGTTAAGTATTATCAACATTAATTTGGATTCATACGACAGAACTTTGGCGGGACCTCGCCACTCTTATTTGTATTTTATGTTAGGTAAACATTTCAGCACCGACACTGAAAGGTATGCAACATTTCTTATGCCACAAGGTATAGATAGGGGCTCTGGGGCAAGTGATGCTCTGTCTTCTTGGTGCTTGGGGGGGGTCAACAGTGGGAGGGCTTCTAATGTCCTGGCCCCACTGGTGGACCTCCTGATGGCACCTGGTATTTTTGGCCACTGTGTGACAGAGTGTTGGACTAGATGGGCCATTGGCATGATCCAACATTGGCGTCTCTTATGTTCTTATGTTCTTCGCTGCTCCAGGAAATTTCATTAGACGTACTGAACCCCTCTCTAAGTTTCCCTCATAGTTCCTCAAAATTTTGGGCCTGAGGACGAACTTCCACATTTTCTTTGAATTAAGTGACAATCTGGGAATGTATGAAGCTTCTTGATGTCCCTCAAAGTTCTTCAGATGCCTCCCCTGATGAGGGACCTTCATTTCCACTCTTAGTGGCAACGTGGGCCACCACTCTGGCGGTTGCAATGGCTGCCAGCCCTTTTAATCATTAGAAGACAGTCTGGGTTTTTTTTTTGGTAAGTGTGAAGAACCCATCTTGCCAATCAGTGTTCATTTTTCCCCCTAACCCAGCTCAGCAGACAACCATCAATGCACTACCGAAGATGCCACTTGGATTAACAAAAAGGGTTGCAAGGAGAGGAAGACAAAAAGATGCAAACAGATCCAGCGTATTGATTCATAATTGCCTAAAGTTAGTTGACAAACAAGATGGTACCCATCCAACCTTTGACCCGCAGGGTCGACTAGGAAGCTTCTTTGCCAGTCTAGTGAATTCCTGGTTATTAATGAATTTATCATAATTAAATACTGTCTGCTGAACTATATAATACATTTGTTGTTTCAGTGTTCCATGTACTTAAATGCACTTGTATTTGAGGAGTGTGGGATGAGAGCCCAAGACTGCAGATGTAAATTTTCCAGTCATTTTGAAGCCATACCCCTACTATTTTGAAACCATTGTTCAAGATTTGCTTTTTATCAACCCTAAACTTAATCCGGTCCTTTAATGAAATAAAATTCATCGTTTATACCATAGCGTGTATAATTGAACTGCTTGGCATATTTATGAAATTTAAAAGCATAAAAGCCTAACAATGCAATCCTAAACAGTTATACCTGTCTCAGTCCCTGAAAGTTAGAGGCACCAGGTCTCCTGCTTCAGTGGCCTCCCATTTTTTTGCCAGGCAGAGGAAAAGTCTAAAGCAGTGGTGGTGTTCTCACAGCACAACTTCATTTCTGGCAAAAACCTGGAAGTGATGTCATGTTGATGATGCACTTTAGAATTCAGACAAAGGTCTAGATGATGTCATTTCCCCCATCCCTACCATCCCTACCTCTTACAAGGGTGTAATTCTGTTCAGGATACCATTAGATTGCTACAAACCATATTAGGAATATATGCAATACTGCTACACATCTTCATTATGCTATATGCTGATTTGCTGCTCACCCTCTACATATGTGTATGGACTGGTAACTTCCATTTCATTGTATCTGAAGAAGTGTGTGTGCACACAAAAGCTTATACCTTGAATAAAAGTTTGTTGGTCTTGGAGGTGCCACCGGACTCAAACTTTGTTCTGTTGCGGCACCATATGTTATCTTAGCACATTATCTAAACTTCTGCCATATAAGAAGTAGGAAAAAATAAAAACAGTAGGAAACACATGTTGTAGTAAACAAAAGAAAGTGGATTATTTGGAGAGACACAGTCTTGTACAGTCACAGCAGGTCTGGCACCATATTTGGAGGTTGACTAAACCTAACATTAAAAAGAATAGTGTATTAATTGCATACAAAATTAGTTACTTTTTAACTGTAAACACATGCTTGAAAACATGTTTTATATGCCTGCAGAAAACACAGGAATTATTCTCTAATGACGTAGATGGTTGATTGCTAATTGTTGTTGATTATTCCAAAACGGAAAACATTTCACAGGATTGGTTTTTTCCAGCGCTCTCCCAAAACATCAAAATTTTCTATTGGAAAAACTCTGCAAAAAGCTTCCCCCCCCTTTCCCCCCAGCCCTCCTAGGCCAGCATGGCAGAGTGGTAAAAGTGTCAGATTAGGATCTGGGAAACCCAGGTTCGAATCCCCACGCTGCTGTGGAAGCTTGCTGGATGACTCTGGGCCAGTCACACACTCTCAGACTAACCTACTTCACAGGGTTGTTCTGAGGATAAAACAGAGAGAACTTGGTAAGCTGCTTTGGGGAGAATGGTGGGATATAAATTAAATAAATATTGCTGCCCAAGGCTATATTTTGCCCTGCATTGCCTCTCTGCTGCCCGGCTAGCCAATTGGACAAACTTAGTCTTTCTTTCTTCTCGTTCCTGTATTTCTCTCAGCTTCATTCCCTTTTCTTCTCACTGTATAGCTCATCCAGCTGCGGCCATTCCTTTTTCTCTCCCCATCTGTCTGTATATCTCCTGCTTAGTTGCCGCCCCCTGCCTTTCCTGTCCCAGTGTCCATTTTTCTCCCTAAGATCTGTCCTTTCTCCATCCACCCCACGCCGCTTCTTCCACTCAGATGACAATCTGGGAGGAGGTGGTGAAGAAAGTGGGTCAGTGTTGCCGCCGTGCCCAGCTGAACCATAGTGGCAGGCTGACACCATGCCAAGCGGAGGGGAAGAAAAGGCCCTGACGGGCTGGAAGGGGGAGGCCCTCTCCCAGCCTTGACTTAATGGGAAGCGGCAGTTCTCTCAGGGTCGCCACTTTTTGGAAAGTCAGGGAAATGAAAACTGGTCAGGGAAATTGGTCTGAAGTCAGGGGAAGTCAGGGAAATTGTGATTAAAATATATTCATAAAATATATGCAAGAGCCTGATCTGTTCTTGTGGCAACTGGAATAGGGAAGTAGCAGAATACAAGTAGAACTCAGTGATGCCCTTTCCCGACCCTTTTAGATCGAACGTTTATATAATTTTTAGTGTACCTTTAAAACAATAACAAAAATGTAATGTCATTTCTTAGCATTCAGAGTTTAAGGTAAAGATAAAGGGTCCCTTGCTCGAAAGCCAGTCGAATCCAACTCTAGGGTTGCGGTGCTCATCTCCGTTTGAAAGCCGAAGAGCCAGCGCTGTCCGAAGACGTTTCCGTGGTCATGCGGCCGGCATGACTAGACGCCGAGGCGCACGGAACGCTGTTACCTTCCCACCGAAGTGGTACCTATTTTTCTTGCTTTCGAACTGCTAGGTTGGCAGGAGCTGGAACTAGAGACGGGAGCTCACTCCATCATGCGGCACACTCGGGTCTCGAACTGCTGAACTACCGACCTTCCACAGCCTGCAGTTCAGCATCTTAACCACTTGAGCCACCGCAGCTCCATTCAGAGTTTTCTTGAATTGAAATTTGTATCTTGAAATTTCAGTGGCAACCCTGTCTCTGTGCCCCCTGAGGTAACACAGCTCCGGCCTCAAGTGCGCAAGGGCTCGGCCGGTACTTTTCTCTGTCCAGCCTTGCGTGTGGGGTCAGAGTGTCCAAGCTTCTCTGGTGGACGGTGCCCCAGGCAGCTCCTGTTCAGAACCTCAAGAGGTTCTTGCTGGGTCGGTCCATCTAGCTCCGCCTTCCACTTCCAGTGGCACAAAGCTTTGGAAGCTGACAAAGGAAGGCATGAAGGGAACCAGCCCTCGGTCGCTCACCGGAAATCTTATTCATCAAGTCCTCCGAGATTTCTTTAGGCAATTCCCACAAAGCTTTGCCTCACTTTTCTCTCACCCTGGGGACTCGAAGTGGCTTATAAAATTGAACAAACAAATACTATTTATAAAAAAAACATATCTTCCTTGGTAGAAGTCCTTGAGAGCAGGGTTACTGCCCGTGCCTCGCGGGCCACACACAAGCCATTTGTCCCCACCGCTGTCAATCCGGGCATCTTTTCACCGACGTGGGAAATGAAATATGCAAGTTGCTCAAAATTTTAGGTCATGGTGGATTTTGCTCCAATTATCTTTTCATTAGGAACGTGGGGGAAGCTTGAACATCTGCAAAACACATTTAATCTCTGCAGATCGGCTTTGCCGGCAGTATGATTTCATTTTGCTATTTCCCCTCTTTTCTAGCAAGAAGGGAACAGGAAGCCCAGAGTAGCAGAAATAGAGGTTTTCCCCGTGGATCTCCCTAATATAGAGATAGCTACTTCACTGACCTGCTGAGTCCCCTTCAGCATCCCCAGAGAAATTATTTTTGGCCCCTGCTATAATAGGTCAGCAACACTTCACCATCCTAGCTTGGCCAGGGCAGCAAAGCCTCATTCCCGTGCCCTCATTAGCCTTTAGGGTTGCCAGCTCCGGGTTGGGAAATACCTGGGGATTTGGGGGGCGGAGCCTGAGGAGGGCGGGGTTTGGGGAGGGGAGGGACTTCAGTGGGGTATAATGCCATGATGTCCACCTACCAAAGCAAGATAAATATGGACAAACCCAACCCAATCAGGAAATAAGTATAAAGACGCCCGGGATCCATTTAGAAGCTTAGCCGCATATTTGAGCCTGAACATTTATCGAGATCAGCGTCCTCTTTGAATGTAGTATTCCTTATGACTTGTTGTCAAGCAGTTCATGAATACAGAGAGCTTTTGTACTACTATAATATCTCCTGAGGAAGATCCCTTATTGAAACGTTGTTATATAATCCGGGGACGACATTGATTATGTACCTATGCACAAGGATTTTCTTATGATTTATTAATGATGTTGTAGTCAGGGGTCCTTTCGTTGAAAAAGAGGTTCAGGAGCTCATTAGCATAACTCATTAGCATAACTTATTTGCATATGCCACACCCTGACATCACCGGAAGTGTGTCAGAAGGCTGTCAGAAGGCAACACCTACCGTTCAGGCTCCACTGGACTGTTTTGGATTGCTAGCTATTTGGGGTGGGGGAGGAACCTGCAGATCTTCCCTCTCGGGAGGAAGGAGAGCTTGTACCTGAATACAACTTGGTCTTAACAGCGCCACTGGACTGTTTTGGACCGGGGGAGGGCGGGGGGATCTCTGCAGCTTACCTGGCTGCTTCTTGCTCTGACTGAGGGCTGCTGGGAGCAGGGGGTGGGGCTTGTTGCATGTGCCCGCCCCCTGGGCTCTTTACTGCTGGAGCTCCACTCCTGTGTGCTCTTGCAGGAAATGACCCCTGGTTGTAGTGCTTTAGATTATAATACATAGGAAGCTTTTTCTTTGCAAGACTTGGTGACTGCTTGATTTGTGGGTCACCTCCCAAAGCAGCCATTTTCTCCAGGTGAACTGATCTCTGTCGCCTGAAGATAAATTGTAATACCAGAGATCTCCAGCTACCCTAGCCCTGTTTACATGTTACACTGAAAGCACGTCCTGCCTAGCCTACGTATATGTGGATATACTTTTGTAAAAAAAAAGAGCCAGGAGGCATTCACTTTGCAAATGAAACGGAGCACTGGCACCTGGATAACTCTGTGATTTCAGTCATGAGATTAGCTGTGCATGCTCAGGGAATATGAACTTCCTGGTGGTCCCCAGCCCACGAGGAGTCTGGCTGTCCTCGGCCAGGACCAGGGATTCTCAGCCTGGTGAAATACTCTGCTGGAAGACATCCGTGTCCTGTAGGGATGCCAAGTCCCCCCGGGGGGCGGGGAAACCCCCGCCCGGGAGGCCCGTTCCCTGCCACCGTTGGATCGGGCCCCTGGGGGACCCCCACCCCCAAAGCACGTCACACGGACGTGACGCAAGCACGTCGGGGACGTTGGGGGCGGGGCCACAATCATCCGAGGGAAAACTCTATGGTTTTCCCTCGGATGATTGTGGCCCCGCCCCCAACGTCCCCGACGTGCTTGCATCACTTCCGTGTGACGTGTTTGCGGCGCGCACGCAGACTCCCGGACCAAGGCTGGACTCCCCCGCTCCGGAACAGGTAAGTACTTGGCAACCCTAGTGTCCTGCGGGAGTTTTTATCTTTCCACAGGGCATGTAAGGCAGAGATGTTCTGCCAGGCCTTTGACTGAGGACAGCAACGGGGCACCCTTTGGAGGGACGCTCACACATTTCCCCATCTCTCATAACCCCTCCCCCCAGGGAGGCTGAGGAGTTGGATTTTTTCCTGAAATCTTGTATATTGTCTTTATTGTATATATACTGTTCCTATTGATATGTATTGGTTGTTTTAGCTTAGTTTATTTTATTTTAAGCCGCCCTGTGCCCTTCTTGTAGGGAAGGGCGGCCTAGTAAATCCAATTTAATAGATAAAAATAAATAAAATGCATGAGAATTACTGAACCCCTATATAAAGAAAAAGCAAATGTATAACGTACACTGACTGTACATGTGTTGACTGTAACTTGTGGGCAAGGCTATTGGATGTTTGCAAAGGCCAGCAGGGACAATAGCTACTGGCTTAGTCCATAAAGCGGAATTAAAACTGTCAGCCAGTGAAATAAATTGTCATTGATCCATTGATTTTGTTTTTAATCAAGCAGATCTGCACCAGCGTTCTTATTCATGCCAGCCTTGTAGTTTGTAGATGATCCTTACATATGTCAGAGCAATTGCCTTCTTGAGCATTCCCTGCAGAGCAATATAGCATAGTGAATGGCCTCTTTAACATGGTAATGGCTGCCTGGGGTTTGCATTAAGATATTTTTTTAAAAAAATAAATCATGCTGCCTGCTTAATTCAAAGTGCTTTTTTGATTTGATTAAAAGGTTGTTGGTTAATAGTTTAATCAAACCATTTTACAAGACCTAGTATTTTCCTATAGAGATGGGGGAAATACTTCCATTTGAAAGAGCCCTCAGTCCCGTCCCTGCCTGCTCTCAGGATTTCTCTGTGTCTGTCGAAGTTAGAAGTTACAAGAAGCACAAGGCAGCCCTGGGTCGCATTCCCCTCTTCCTTTTCCGAACACACAGCAGAACTTGCCTTGGGGTCTGATGTCATCACACTCGGTGCTTCCCGGTCTTCCACTTCCCCTTCTCCTCAGAGGCAGGCAGTAGCAGGAATGGGGAGAACATTCCGCATTGTTCTGTTGGGACATGAGAGCCAGTTTGGTGTAGTGGTTAAGTGTGCGGACTCTAATCTGGGAGAACCGGGTTACACTCCTCCACTTGCAGCTGCTGGATGACCTTGGGCAAGCCGTAGTTCTCTCAGAGCTGTTCTTGAAAAAGAGCAGTTTCTGTCAGAGCTCTCTCAGCCCCACCTACCTCACAGGGTGTCTGTTGTGGGGAGGGGAAGGGAAAGGAGTTTGTAAGCCGCTCTGAGGCTCCCTTGGGTGGTGAAGGGCGGGGTATAAATCCAATCTCCTCCTCCTCTTCTTCTTCTTCTTCTGAGGC
This sequence comes from Gekko japonicus, assembly GCF_001447785.1. Lineage (NCBI taxonomy): Eukaryota > Metazoa > Chordata > Lepidosauria > Squamata > Gekkonidae > Gekko > Gekko japonicus. Next base: position 106,298 of record NW_015174937.1, read on the forward strand.
CTCTCAAAAAGTATATTGAAGAGCTGGGGAAAGTACAGAAGAGAAGAAGAAGAGATTGAATTTCTACCCCACCCTTCACTACCCGAAGGAGTCTCAGAGTGGCTTATAATTGCCTTCCCCTCCCCTCCCCACAACAGACACCCTGGGAGGTAGGTGGTGCTGAGAGAACTCTTTCGAGAACTACCCTTGAGAGAACAGCTCTGAAAGAATGGGCCGCTGTTGGGAACAGAGTGCTGAACTAGACTGGCTTGTATTTTCTTAAGGTGATTTGAACTACACATTACAGAAAGGGGATGGTGTGGAATTGATTGTGGGACTGCCACCAGCAGGAGGGGTAGGATTGCCAGAACCAGGTTGGGAAACGTCTGGAGATTTAGGGATGAAGTCTTGCAAGGACAGGGGCCTCAGTGGAGTACAGTGCGATAGAGTCCACCCTCCAAAGCATCCATTCTCTCCAAGGGAACTGATCTCTGTAGTCCAGAGATGAGCTGTAATTCCGGTGGATCCCCATGTCCCACCTGGAGGCTGACATCCCTAGTGGCTGCCATTTGGGGCAGTATTCCGTTTCTTACAACATCTTGCCATCCTCTCCCTCCCTCTCTCTCTCTCCCTCCCTCTCTCTCTCTCTCTCACACACACACACACATTCTACTTCTTGCTGTTCTGCTAGATTCCCCCCGCCCCCCATTCCCAACACAACCCTGCTTAGAGCCGCCAGGCGTACTGATTTGCCCTACTTTCCTCCATTCCCACTAACGTCTGGTAGACTTTGAGAACTGGGTCTTCATATCAGAGGGGAGGCGCTGACCGTGGGGGAAGGGCATAGAGAGCTCCTTCAGCCAAGCACATCACGCTTGGCCAACAGCCTGAGCCTCACGGAGGCAGGTCTCCTCAAGCGTAGCTGTGTTTGGAGCAGACACAATTGGTCCGATTGCTCGGGAAAAAGAGGGCTGTGGGTGCTGTTGGCTAAAAACTACACCGTTGTACCCTTTTATTACCGTTTGTGTCCATTTAAAGTGTTTGCTCACCAGCTTACCCCCAGAGTGCTTAAGCAAGGCACGATAAAAACAAAAAAAACAAATTAAAACTATTGGCCACTTCTGTGAAAAGGAGGCAAAATGGCAATAATCCTGTCTTGGCTAGAGGCCTTCAAAATGGAAGGAGGAGGAGGAGGAGGAGAAGACCCCACCCTTCACTCCGAGTCTCAGAGCGACTTACAGTCGCCTTCTCTTCCTCTCCCCACAGCAGACACCCTGTGAGGTAGGTGGGGCTGAGAGAGTTCTGACAGAAACGGCTCTTGAGAGAACAGCTCTGAGAGAGCTGTGACTGGCCCATGATCACACCAGCAGCTGCATGTGGCGGTGTCATCACAGTTGTACCCTTTTATTACCGTTTGTGTCCATTTAAAGTGTTTGCTCACCAGCTTACCCCAGAGTGCTTAAGCAATGCATGATAAAAACAAAAAACAAATCAAAACTATTGGCCACTTCTGTGAAAAGGCCTTCAAAATGGAAGGAGAAGGAGGAGGAGAAGACCCCACCCTTCACGAAGTCTCAGAGCGGCTTACAGTCGCCTTCTCTTCCTCTCCCCACAGCAGACACCCTGTGAGGTAGGTGGGGCTGAGAGAGTTCTGACAGAAACGGCTCTTGAGAGAACAGCTCTGAGAGAGCTGTGACTGGCCCATGATCACACCAGCAGCTGCATGTGGCGGTGTGGGGACTCAAACCCAGTTCTCCTAGATTAGAGTATGCGCTCCTTATCACTACGCCAAGGTGGCTCTGAAGCTAGACTCGGAAAGGCCTTAGAAAGCAGAACAACATTTGCCCTCTAGCAAAGCAGAACTGGTGAGCACCAAGGAGGCCCCAATTCTGCAGCATGAAATGCTGAATTGTGAGATGTGGAGCAGTCGTGCCAATTAAACACGTTTGCACACATTTGCATCATTTATTCTGCATCTGCTGTTCATGGACAGGGGGCACTGAAGTTCCAACCACTGACCCATTTGGAAATGCTGAGCCACCATTTTGCTCACGGGGTTCCAGCTGGCGTTGCCCATGGATGGAAACGTCCCGAGAGAGAGAGAGGGAACTGTGCTCCCTTATTCCTAAACATAATTCCTGGGTCCATGAATACAGGGCAGCCCCCTTGCAGCCTGGATGCCAGATCCGTGCCATCACGTTCTCTGATATGCAGGTGGAAGGGCAGCCCCGGTTCCTCTGGCTACAGAGAGGTGGTTTCGAGATCAACAGCCGTCACATCCCTTGTAGCCAGGGTTGTCAACTCCAGGCTGGGAAATTCCTGGAGATTTGGGCGTGGAGCCTGGGGAGGGCAGGGACCTCGGCAGGGATGGGATGCCATAGAGTCCCCCCCCCCCTCGAAAGCAGCCGTTTTCTCCAGGGGAACTGATCTCGCGAGTCTGGAGGCCAGCTATAATTCCAGGAGACCTCCAGGCCCCACCTGGGGGTTGGCAGCTCTAGTTACAGGTTCGATCCCTGCCGTGTCGGGAAAGACCTTTCTCAGACTTGAACTCATGAGGAGCTGCTGCCAGTTGGAGGAGAGAGTATTGTTGCACTAAGCAGGCCATGATCTAGCTCAGTATAAGGCAGCTTTATACGTTCCTGTAGTCCCTTGGGAGATCTGAAGTGACAGCATAATAAGACTGTGCCGTCTGCGGAATGTTGGGAGAGGTAAGCCGCCCCGGGGCCAGACCCTCCTCCTCCTCCTCCCAGCGAGCAAGAATTTCTTGCGTGATCTAGGAAGGCAGGCAAGGAGAAACCCCAGCCTGCCATTGAGGATGGGAGATTCTCCGCTCCTTTGTTTGTCTGCGAGATGAAAACACCCGAGGGAGAATGCCAAATCCAACACAGCATTCCTTTGTCTGGGCTGGTGCAGTGCCACGGAACTGGGTGGGACCGCCACTCCACCTGCTCGTCCGACCCTCCGAGTGTAAGCTCCGCTACCACCGACGCAGAGCCTGCTCGCATTTTTAAGTTCCAGTGGCCGAGATTTTAGGGGGGCAATTTCGGTCCGCAGAGATGCTCACTCTGCTGGAAGTGGCACACGCAGTAGGGCATATGGACGGCAGAGCGCCGCTTTCGTCTCATGAATAATTCTTCATCTGCTGGTGAGCACTTGGAGGGGGAGGCAGCGGCTCTTTGGGAGCCTTTTTCCATCAGATCTGACGTTGCCCCGTCCCTCCCCGTGTGTTATAATTTTATCCCTGTGTTACCCAAATGGGCCCGTTGCCCATAATGAACACAGCCAGTTGAAGAAGTGAGCGGTGTCTCACGAAAGCTCATCCCCGGCCGCAAAGTTTGTTAGTCTTTGAGGTGCTGCTGGACCCTTGCGCTTTTCTACTGCTACAGCCAGTTGGGATTTCCAAAAGCAGAGAAAACCCTTTATTGCAATGAAGGGAGACCCCCTTGGGTAGCAGAGGTCCCGAAGACCCCGTTGCTTTGTGTTAACAATCACTTCTTAAAGCCATTCCTGGGCATACACAGATACCCCATGACATCATAGTCATTTGATTTCCCTTACACCTAATTATGGATTTATCTTTGCTAAGCAAATGCAGCGGCAAGCATGCATTTCACCATGAACAGAGGCATTTCTGACCTTTTACTTCTCAGAAATTCCCGGTACCTTAAATATTTTCTTATAAGTAAGCGTCTATACCAGACTTGTGGTTTTGGTACAAGCTTACAAGCCTTGCAGCTTTTGTTGTTGTTCAGTCGCACAGTCGAGTCCGACTCTTTGAGACCCCATGGACCACATCACGCCAGGCCTTCCCGTCTTCCGCCGTCCTCCAGAGTTTGCTTAATTTCATGTTCGTTGTATCGATAACACTGTCTAACCATCTCATCCTTTGCCGTCCCCTTCTTCTTTTACCTTCAGTCTTTCCCAGCATCAGGGTCTTCTCCAGTGAGTGCGCCCTTCTCATTGGGTGGCCAAAGTATTTGAGCGTCAGCTTCAGTTATCCATCTGGTGATGTCTATCTGTAGAGTCACCTCCAGTGTTCCCTCTAAGCTGAGTCAGTGTGAGCTAGCTCACAGTTTCTTAGCCTCCGGCTCACACATTTTTGTCTTGGCTCAGGAAAAGTGGCTCCAGAGCAAACTAATTTATGCAATAGCCAAATCGCTCGCTCACAACTTAAATGCAAGTAGCTCACAAAGTAGAATTTTTGCTCACAGGACTCCATAGCTTAGAGGGAACATTGGTCACCTCTTAGGTTGTTGGAAGAGGGTGTTTGCTATGACCAGCATGTTCTCTTGACAAAACTCTTGTTAGCCTTTGCCCGGCTTCATTTTGTTCTCCAAGGCCAAACTTGTCCATTATCCCGGTTACCTTTTGACTTCCCACTTTAGCATTCCAGTCCCCTATGATGATGACATCTTTTTTTTGGTGCTAGTTTTAGGAGGTGTTGTAGGTCCTCATAGAACCGGTCCATTTCAGCCTCCTCTGCGTCAGTGGTTGGGGCATAGACTTGGATTACTGTGATGCTGAATGGTTTGCCTTGGATTCGGACCAAGATCATTCTGTCGTTTCTGAGATTGTATCCCATTACTGCCTTTTTCACTCTCTTGTCGACTGTAAAGGCCACACCATTTTTTCTGTGGGATTCTTGGCCACAGTAGCTTACAGTTAGCATATCCTGATTTCTTCATACACTTGCTGTGCAGAGAAACTGAAAATAACTTGTGACATGGTGGGCAGTTAGCAATTTCAATCAACAGCTAGCATAAGCTGTAATTTCTAATGTGCAGCATGTTAGCCGTCTAAAATTGGCATGAGTACCATTAGTGTTAGGCCCCATTACCTTGGTAGACCTTGCTACAGAGTCTATCACCTGTGTGTGTGTTTTACCCCAGTGTCAGGACACACCAGTAGTGCCCTGCTTGAAACCTTCTGTGTTTTTCAGGTGCCAAATGCCTCTCGCACTCCTCGCAATTTGAGGCCTGACAAGAGCACAGAAACTTGTCAAGAAATGTTGGCACGACCCTCTGTGCGGTTGTCAGATCAGCACAGGATCAGGGCTAAAGAAGGCTTAAACCAGTGGGAGCCAGCGGCAGGCCAGACGTGGCATTCAGTGTCGTCTGATCCGGCTCATAATGTCCCATTCAAATATTTGTTCAGGTTGCAGGAGAAACAGAGAGGTGACTCTTTCATGTGAAGGTCTCTCTTTTGGATTTTGTCATATGAAAAAATGCACGTATTAGCATTTATCCAACCCGAACATGTGAAAATTGGGGGTTTTTTGGGGGGGGGGATTAAGGGAAGGAAAAAAACCAGAAATTTTGGGGGAGGGAATTGAAATATGTGCAACGCTTGCTTTCCTATCAAACCCAAACTTATTTCGCTGCTTGATTAATATAAAATGCATTGTTTCTAATTTTGCATATAGAATGATGCTATGTTTGTTTACGGAAGCAGCCTCAACAGCCGGATCTCATCGGAGCTTGAAAGCTAAGCAGGGTTGGCACTGGTTAATACTTGGATGGGGGACCACCAAGGGAGGCTGGGATACCTATGCAGTGGCAGGCAATGGCAAACCACCTTTGCATGTCACTCGCTTTGAAGGCTCCATGGTCCCGGGACTGCCATGATTCGGTTGCAAGTTGACTGCACACTGATGGCTCAGCTTTCTGTGAGCAAAAGTGCAAACATAGTACTTGAGGGTGAACTATAAGCCACTGCTCCCTTTTTGCCATCTGAGAGGTAGGAAAAATAGAAGATCAATATATTTTTTTTAGTTTAAAGTAATCCCAAGAAAATATAAACTGCCTAGCATGATAAAAAGTAGAGACATCACCCTGCCAACAAAAGTCCGCATGGTCAAAGCAATGGTATTCCCAGCAGTCATGTATGGCTGCGAGAGTTGGACTATAAGGAAGGCTGAGTGCCGAAGAATAGATTCTTTTGAACTGTGGTGCTGGAGAAGACTCTTGAGAGTCCCTTGGACTGCAAGGAGATCAAATCAGTCGATCCTAAAAGAAATCAACCCTGACTGTTCCCTGGAAGGCCAGATAATGAAACTGAAGCTCAAATACTTTGGCCCCCAAATGAGAAGGGAGCACTCACTGGAGAAGACCCTGATGCTGGGAAAGATTGAAGGTCAAAGAAAACAGGGACGGCAAAGGATGAGATGGTTAGACAGTGCCTTCGATGCAACGAACATGAAACTAAGCAAACTTCAAAGGACGGCGGAAGACAGGAGGGCCTGGGGTGATCTGGTCCATGGGGTCGCAGAGAGTCGGACTCGACTGTGCGACTGAACAACAACATACTGTGACAAGTTGCTTAGCAGTACATTTGGATATCAGTAAACTTGATACCCTGGGAAACAATGAACTATTCAAAAGCATGCTGTCACCCTCTACCTATATGTATGGACTGGTAACTTCCATTTCGATGTATCTGAAGAAGTGTGCACGCACGCGAAAGCTTACACCTTGAATCAAACTTCGATGGTCTTAAAGGTGCCCCTGGACATAAAGGTGCCCCTGGACTCGAAGTTTGTTCTGTCGCCGTACAGGTTATAGCATGCCAGAATTATTCACTTTTAAGCAATAAACATATCCTAGAAAATACATTCTACGTGTCTACCATGCAGGGCTTTTTTTGTAGAAAAAGCCCAGCAGGAACTCATCAGCATAATAGGCCACACCCAACAGCAGGAACTCATTAGCCTATTAGGCCACACCCCTGACAGCGCAGCTCATTGGCATAGGCCGCACCCCCATGTTATCAGAAGTGTGCTCATCCAGCCACACCCACCTTTTGCTTCTTATTCTGTTTACCTTGTTTGTTGTCAAAACCCAGGGCCTTTTTTTTTGCAGCAGGAACTCCTTTGCATGCTAGGCCACACACCCCTAATATAGCCAGTCCTAATGAGTTTCTGATGTTGGGTGTGGCCTATTATGCTAATGAGTTCCTGCTGGGCACGGCCAACTTGGAAGCCAGCCAGAACTCCGTTCCTGTGTGTTCCTGCCCAAAAATAGCCCTGCTACCATGTACATAGGAATTATCATTCTTTAACACTGTGGATTGTCTTCCACAAAAATGTTCATGCGACCCATTTTTTGTGAATAAAAGATGCTCCTAAGAGGCATTTCCCAAAAAATCCCCCCCACACACACAACTCCCCAAAAATTTCTGAAAATTTTCACTGGGAAAAATGGAGGGAGGGGCCTTTTCAGGGGGAAAAGGTTTGTTTGGTTTGGTTTCTCTTCCAGACTTTCACATTTCTAATGCTACTGGTCTGCTCAGCCAAGTTCAAAGCCTTCCTCTGCGGGAAGTGGCTCTTCCTCTGGTGGAAGAACCACCTGAGCTGGGGGAAGGCTCCAGATGTGACTGCGTGGTGTAGTAGGTTACATTCTTTTCAATTTTTTCTTTTTGGTATTTTGGTATATCTTAGTTCTGTTTTTTTTAAGCCCCCGGAGGGGATTTTTAATTGCATTTTCTGTAGACTACAAACTGCAACAAAAAAATGGGAAGGGAACATCTATATCTAGGGAGAAAGTAAAGAAAACCACTAATAACTAAAACCCCAAGAATAGGAGATAATTACATCAGCTTATATAAATGTTAATCTTAAATGCCAGTAATACATTCGACGTAGTCGATTAAGCTAAATTGTTTATCTTTTTTAAAAAAAATTTAACTGTATAAAGAACACATCATGAGCATCCTTTACAACAAATGCTTTAAGGCACCTTTCAGAGTTCTTCAGCCTTCACTTTAATGTATCTTTTCTGATCCTCAAGTGGTATTCTCGTTTAGGGGCCGCCGCCCCCTTTTCTGAAGCAGAGTCCCCGTCTGACACAGAGCCCACTTCACCACTAGATTTGCTATCATCTTCTTTAACGTCCTCAACTGGCTCTCCCAGTTGCAATCTCATAAACTCATGTGCTTTGGAGACAGAGTCAATTTTTTCTTTTTTATCCTGCAGTTTGAAAATGACGCCTTCGGGTGTCGGCCATCTGTAGGAAATGCTGTTTGTTTGTAGAAAAAGAATTAAGTCTTTGTACTTCTTCCTCTTCTTCCTTATTTCAAATGGAATGTCTTTTAGAATCCTGATGGTATTGCCCCCGATTTTCAGGGATATTCCTGTAGTTGCTTTCAGGATTAAATCCCTCACGTGTCTCTTCGAGAATCTAACCACTATCTCTCCAGGCAGATTATTTTTCTTGATGTTGATGGAGTAGGCCCTATAGACCACATCCATTTCGCTTATAAGGTATTCCGCTTTTAAATCTGTAACTGGAGCTAATGCATCGCTCAAAAGTTGTTTTAGATTCTTTTGATTCAGGGACCCCTTGGAACCGGAGTACCAGGTTAGCTTTCTCCATTTGCAATTGTAGCAGTTGCGATTCATCCAAAGCTTGCTTCTTTTCCAGCATTTGCACCTTTTTCTTTACTTTTTTAGAGTTGGTGTCTATTTCCTTTACTTTCTCAGCTGTTTGCTCCGTCTTTTTTGTAGTTTCAGACAGTTGGAGCTACTGAGTTGCAAAGTTCTGGTTCAGAGTTGCCAGCTGTTGATTGATGTTAGTCATCTGATCCAGTAGAGGGCGTAAAGAGTCCGCCAAAAGTTTAGAGAACTCAGTGGTCTCTTCCGGTCGTGGACTTACGCTTCCCGGTGGTTTCACTTTTGCTTGTTTGTCCCTCTCCATTTTTTCCCACGCCATTTTAAAGGATTGTTTACTTTTGTAAAAACTTGCTAAAGTCTCTGAAATTTGCCCATACACTTGCCCGAGCTCTGGTAAGTTTCTTAAAACAGATTTTAACGCTTTTGCCTCCACTCCCCCCTTGTTCAATCGCTTTTAAGTCTCTGCGTGTAGGAGGGGTCCCTCCCCCGCTCGCTTTTCTCGCCATTCCCAGGGGGGCTTTCTTTTTAAATTGTTGGTGTTTTGCTTTTACTCGACTCACTGTTCATTGTTGGTCCTTGGACCTCGCTCAGCATAGGTTTTAAACGCTCGATGTCCCGGTCAGCGGCTTTAGTTCCATAAGGACGCATAGCAGCAGGACCGTCGGGGCGGAGGAGCGCCTCAATTCTCCAGCAACGTGCTGGCGAAGATGCCACCCCTCAAAAGCCCCATGGCTAGGAGCCTTTCACAAAGGCTCTGGGGTGGTGGTGGCAAACAATCCCCCCCCATCTGCTAGTGCGCAGATTGCACCCCCGGGAGGTCTGGGAGGTGCGTCCGCCAGCATGTAGCCATACACCAGAAGTCCTTGATATATCTTAATGTATTGTATGTGTGTGTGTGTACATGCACACATATGTGTGCCCATGCCTGGAAGTCATGGCAACCTTTGACAACTCCTCCTGGGGCACGGAGGACATTCAGAGAAGTGGCCTGCCTCTGGCCTCCCGGCCCTGGTTTTCTTTGGAGGTCTCCCATCCAAATACTTGTTCGGGTTGGCCCTGCTTAGCTTCTGAGATCTGATAAGATTGGGCTTGCCTGGTCTATCCAGGTCAGGGCTAGGTTACATTCTTTCCAACATTAGCTGTCTTGATTACTTTGAATTGGTCTGTCACTATGGCTCTGCCTGATGAGAGGTGGGACAATGGTTCTCACTGCCTATGGGAAAAATTAAATTATTGTATGGCATTGTGTGTGGAATTGCCAGGAGATCCCGAAGGATTCTTTGGCTGCCTGAAGCTGTAGCTTTTTTTTGGCACCGCTAGGTGGCGAGCTATGCTTATTTTTAGGCCGAGAGTGCTGTGACTTGCCCAAGGTCACCCAGCTGGCTTCACGTGGGGATTATGGGAGTTTATCTTAAATGGGTAATCTACATCTGGGGGTGAGGATTGTTACCTGTGCTCTGCAGATGTGACCAAAAGAAGCAGATGGTTCTGAAGGTAGGGGCAATGGGAAGGGGAAAATATGGGAATTTCTAGCTGGAGCTACCCGAGACTGGGATATAACGAGGGGACAGATGGCTTGCATAACTTACTCTCTGGAAACCCAGTTCAGAATTTAGTGGCGACTTGGTTTGCATATAGGAGCAGGGCTCTTTTTGTAGCAGGAACTCCTTTGCATATTAGGCAACACACCCCTAATGTAGCCAATCCTCCAAAGGCTTACAGAGCTCTTCTTACAGGGGCTACTGTAAGCTCTTGGAGGATTGGCTACATTAGGGGTGTGTCACCTAATATGCAAAGGAGTTCCTGCTACAAAGAGAGCCCTGAGTGTATTAGACCTCACTATACCCTCCTTGTATGGCTTTACCGTAGAGTTTAGGGTGAATGCTAGAGCATCGCCCTGATGCATTGATGTCACTTCCGGTTTGTGCTGCAAGTGATGTCATGATGCTGGGTGTGCTGGAATTGGTAAGTCCCTCCCCCGTCATTTACGCCATTGCTAGCCTTGGCCTGGCAACCCTACGGCTGAACCCACCCCTTCTCTCCCATGTGGAATTTCTTCCCACCAGCTGTTGTGTTGCCAGGCCTCCTGAGGCTCAGGCCACAAGACTTAGGGGATGAACCGTAAGAGCTAGAGGGGCTGTGCCTGACCAGTCAGAAGGTGGAGCCCAGTGGAAGAAGCGGTAGGAATGGCAGTGGCTGTGCCTGGTGCCTGGAAGGGCAGTGGTGGAGTGGATGGCAAAGGCTCTCATCCAATCAGGCCAAAAGAAGTCACTCTTGGAGGCCCTAAGAAGGACAGGCGAAGCCCTTAATCTCTGGGTCAAACGGTCGTTGAGTCCCCTCCATCAACGGCCTCCCAGCGCATCTAGATGCTGAACTCCTAGGGCAAAGGCAGGGTGTCGCCCTCAGTAAATGCGCCTTTGTGTTTCTGCAGACCTGTCCCTGCATCTTGGAGATCCTTCACTCCACAGAGATCTCACAACAGCCTGGTGAATGGCTGCTGGTGCATCTCAGGTGGCCTCCATCCATCCATCTCCCATGGGGCTCTCACGCTGCTGAAGAACCTGCTTGCCCTGAGGGGACGAAAGAGAGAGAGCAGCCTTCCCTTAACCTGACTACCAAGGAGAGAACAGCAGGGGAAGAGCAGTTGTGGGCCCATGCTTAGGCCATCAATCATCCAGTGACAAGCAAGGCAGCCAGCCACTGCAAACAAAGTTTTCAAAGCCCTGGGTGCCGGTTGCATGTTGCCTGGTTCCCACCCACTCCCCTTTTTTTTAAAGCAGAGAGGTCGTGCAGAAATACAATAGACAAATAAAAATCATAGCTTCTGACCAAGGGAGCGTTGACTCTTGAAAGCTGAAGATCTTGTTGCTTTCTAAAGTGCTACTGGGCTTGACTCTAAGTGTTCTACTGCCGACCAATAGGGCAGCCCTCTGAAACAGGTTTTTTGGGGTGGTTGTCTGACAGAGAGGCTTCTCCCAGAGAAAACATTACTGGCCTTCCCCACGCAACTTCCGTCTCTGGGAGCACGCAAAGCGGCTGTTTGCTTACACCCTAAATTGCTGGCTCAATACAGGGTTTGATTACTTCACACTGTGCACGAAACATTTCCAGCAGCTGATTCGAGGGAGAAAGTTCGTTTTTTCGTTTCCATGCTTGCCGTCTCTCCCTCCTTCCCGCTTCTTGTTCCACTTATAAAAAAGGAAAATTTATGCAGCAGCTAAGGGGGGGAGGAAAACAGAAGGAAACAAACCTTTGATTCTTCGCCAGCTGCTCTGTTTGCAAAAATTGGCGCGTTGAAAAATATCACACAAACTGAGCCCCGTCCCAGAAAGCCGTCCAATCTTGCGCAGTCATGTTTACAGACTCGGTTCTTACCTCACTTTATTTTTTTTCCTTTCCCTTGATAAATCACGTTGAGCTTCCGATCTCTGGCACCTATTGCAGATCTGCTTGAGTACAATCAATCTTAGTTCCTGGCAACTCAGAAAATAGTCACTGCTGGAATCTACTGAGGATTTGGCGTCTTGGAAAACCACTTTTAGAACTTCAAAATGTTTGTCTCGTCAGCCACAAGACATTTTTTTAAAAATCCACAAAGGAGGGGGGGGAAACTGGGGAGGAAATTCTATCTTCCAAAATCTAAGGATGAATTTTGTTCCTGGAATCCCCAAGGGTGTATCCAGAAGCAAAGATTATAGGTTTGGCATAAGGGTGTAGCTAGTAGGCAGAGAATCCAGTGCATGTCTAGAGAGAAAATTTTGCATTCTGCAGTCCTGTCCCAGATTTTCTTCATTTTCAAACTATGTGGCAGTATCCAGATCTGGCATGTATGGACAACTGTGTACACATGTCCCATTGATTTGGATTCCCTGGAAAGAAAGCCCCCCTCCCCGTTGTTTGTTCTCCCCATCTAGGGTGGTCAGGTCCTCCCTCCTGACAAGAGCTCAAATGAAGAGGAGCAGAAAGGCAGAGATTCCTAGTGGCCACTGCCGTTGTTCAAAGCGTTACCTTTGGAAGAAAACAGCACACAATTGTCCATGTTTGTGCTATGAACTTACAACCAGGATCAGAATGCCCCAGTCTGTTCCCAAGTTTCATATGAATATGTATTGTGTCTAACAAGTATGGTTGCAGGAAGCTACTGGTAAGGGCTGTTATTCTCAAATAAGAACAAAAATATGCATTTCAGAGTATGTAAACGAGGCGCTAGTAAGTTTTCTGCTGACTTGATACCTCTGTATATTAACTTGAGGATATAGTGGGGGGGTCGTCTCTTTTCGGGTTGTCTCTCCTGCCTTTGATCAGTGCAGGACCTGAGGAAAGAAGAGTTTGGTTTGTCCAGTTTCTGAATGGCCAGCTAGAAAAATCTTGCGAGCAAACAGACGTGCCATCCACTTCTGATGACACTCTGAATTAATGGTCTTCAAAACATCCTACTGTTAAGAGCCTTCCTTGATTGTCAATCCACCTCATGTTGGGTCTTCCTCTTTTCCTGCCGCCTTCAATTTTTCCTAGCATTTCCAGTGGGTCTTCTCTTTTCGTCAGGGGGCCGAAGTACAATAGCCTAAGTTTAGTCATTTTAGTTTCTAGGAAGAATTCACATTTCATTTGATCTAGAACCCACATATTTGTCTCTTCGGTGGTCCAAAGCATCTGTAAAACTCTTCAGCTAATGTAAACGTCGATTAGGCAGGCAATAGGATTTGGTGTAGAAGCCAGAAATTTCCGCTTGAGCATTCTGGAAGCCTTCTGTGCCTGGCAAAACTAGAAACTGGGCTTTAGGTCAGCCAGCTCAGGTGTTTGCACAAACATTGACTACGATGCATGTCACCAAGGGATGTCAGTCTAGATCCATCATCCATACAGATTGCAATCTAGTTGCTCGCTTGCTTCTTCTCTCCTGATCTGAGTTCTTATAAGGAGAGGCTTTGTGGCATTATGCTTGGTTAGAAGTGATTTCAGTGAATCGCACAAGGAGAAAGACACGCAAAACTGGAAGCGATTCAGAATTTTTTTTACAGAGCTGCCAAAGAAGCACATTGTGAATCTGGAAATCTGAGGTTTAGAAAGTATCAAAACACATTTCTAAGCCAGCTTGAAATGAAAAAACGGCCAGCGGACTCTCTCAGGTGGCTAGCCGCACTAAGAGATTCACAAGCATCTTTGTACATGTTTTATTTATGTTTCTGCCTCACCCATGCAGAGCTTGTGCCCATAAATGTATATTATTTAAAGATTCTTTAATATGTGGAGGGGAGGGCTGTGGCTCAGCAGTCCAGCATCTGTTTGGTGTGCAGAAGGTCCCAGGTTCAATCCCTGGCATCTCCAGTTAAAACAACCAGGTAGGAGGTGATGGGAGAGACCTCCCCCTGAGACCCTGCAGAGCCCCGCCAGTCTGAGTAGACGATACTGACTTTGACGGACCAGTGATCTGATTTTGTATTAGGCAGATTCATGTGTGTTCCTGTTTTGTTTGCTTGTTGGTGGAGAAACGGAACCTGCTCGTGAAATGTCTGTCTTTGACGACTCAATGGATTTCTCCCTTCTTCCCCCCTTTTTTCTCTCTAGCTTGTACTGCTGGTACTTTCAAGGCCTCTGTGGGAGACACGCCCTGCAGTCCATGTCCTGCCCACAGCTATTCTTCGACACCAGGCGCCAGCGAATGCACCTGCTTGGCCCGATACTACCGTTCGTCTTCGGACACCTCTGATGCCCCCTGTACCAGTAAGTATCTGGGACAGGGAGGGATGGACAGGCATGATTAGCTACCAGAGATGGCCACAAAACGGTGGAAATGTATATTGGAAAGCAGCCATGAAGACCGATAATGCAAGACTGGCACCCCACTTTCCTGTCTTGGATTCTCTCTACATTCTCCTTCTGTGCTAGCCTCAAAAGCTAGTAGGATAGATCCTACCCCCTATCCTACCCCATTTGTTTACTTATTTATTTTTTAAAATATTCATACCCCCCCCCCTTTCCTTTTGGCTGGAGTTGGAAGCCTCCCTCCAAACTAAGGTTAAGTGTGCAGACTCTAATCTGGGAGAACCGGGTTTGATCCCCCACTCCTCCACTTGCAACTGCTGGATGACCTCGGGCAAGCCATAGTTCTGACAAGAGCTGTCCTTGAAAGGGCAGTTCTTGAAAGAGCTCCCTCAGCCCCACCTACCTCACGGGGTGTCTGTTGTGGGGAGAGGAAGGGAAAGGAGTTTGTAAGCCGCTCTGAGACTCTGAGTGAAGGGTGAGGTATAATCCAAACTCTTCTCTTCTTCTTCTCTCTCCCTGTCTTAGATTTATAGCCCTCCCTCCCTTGTACAACAGGGCTCAGAGTGGGTAACAACAGTATTCATAAATTAAAACTATTAAAAGAATTCTTACCATAACACTGGCGCCAATAAGATGGTACATAGAAGGGAAGCACAACATAGTGCCCCTTCTCTGTGGGGGAATAGATATCATACAGTTTGATGGGAGAAGGGAAAGGAAGGGAAGGACGTCAGCCCAGGTAGAAACCATCGTTGTCCCCAACCATAGGCTGGGCAGAACATCTCTGTCTTACAGGCCCTGCAAAACTGCCTCAAATCCCTCAGGGCCCGGGTCTCATTCGACAGGGAGTTCCACCAAGCCGGAGCCCTGGCTCAGGTGGAATACAGCTGAATATTCTTTGGGCCAGGGATCTCCAGTTAGTTGTTACCTATTGAGCACAATGCTCGGGGGGGGGGGTAATACCAGGAGGAAGAGCCACTCAAACTTGAGGGAGTCTCCTTAGGCTGGAAGAAGGCCACTTGGAGAATGGTTGCATCCACCCCAGTGTTTCTTCCATCATGCCTGCTCCCTGTATCGCTCTTTTCCCTCACCCCTCTTGATTTATTTCCTGCCTTGAGGCCTTGCTTCATTCCCCTCTTACCATTCATCCATTAGGCGGTGTTTCCAAGCACTTCCCTTATGAAACTGGCTCATGGGCAGGGATGTCGAACGTCCTTATGGACCTATCGCTCTTTTCCCTCACCCCTCTTGATTTATTTCCTGCCTTGAGGCCTTGCTTCATTCCCCTCTTACCATTCATCCATTAGGCGGTGTTTCCAAGCACTTCCCTTATGAAACTGGCTCATGGGCAGGGATGTCGAACGTCCTTATGGACCAAAGGCCAAAGCTGCTGGGTTTTTTTTTCATTGATGGTTGTTCAGCATTTCATCTATTGTTCGTAAGGTAGCTGTGGAATAAAATGTTTGACAAACATGTTTGAGGAACAGAATTCGCTGCATGCCATTTTTCACAGAAATCAGTAGTTTATTATATTTATTTACTTACTTTGCCATTCTTGCTGAGACTCAGGGCTTGTGACAGCTAAAAACGCTGTAGTACATATAATACATTTAAAAACCTGCAAGATGAAATAATGTGGCTCTGAAAACAAAGCACATAATACCGACAGCAAAGCATGAATTACGTGAGTGGAGTACAGTGCAGTGAAACGTTATATTACCTACAATAAAATCACAAAATAAAACTGGATTGCAAAATTAGATTTCTATTAAATAAGGCTGCCTTATACTTCTGACTTAACGCCAGTATGAATGAATGGCTGAATAAAAGTTTGGTTTGGCTGGATCAGACTATGTTCTATCTGGTCCAACAATCTCACACCACCCCTCATACGTCTCTGGGAATCTCACAAGCATAACATGAAAGGGCCTTCCCCTGTTGTTTGTTCCCATCATTTGATAATCAGAAGGATAGACTTCCTCTGTATATGGATGTTTTATATAGGTGTCGTAGCTAATACTTCTTGATACAGACTTCTTTGTGGATTTTGCTCAGCCTATTTAAGAAGTCCTCTTAAGTTAGTGGCCACAGCCACATTTTGTGGCAGTGAAGAAAGTCTTCCTCATGTCTCCCTTGAATCTGTTTCCAGTACATGTCATTGGGTGCGATGCCCCCTCTAAGCCGTGGAGTCTTGTGAGCAAAAATTCTGCTTTGTGAGCTACGGGCATTAAAGTCCTGAGCGAGCGATTTGGCTACTGCATAAATTAGTTTGCTCTGCAGCCATCCTTCCCGTGCTAAGACAAAAATGTGTAAGCCAGAGGCTAAAAAAACCTGTGAGCTCGCTCACGCTAACTCGGCTTGGAGGGAACACTGATTGGGTGTCCTCAGATGCTAAAGTTAGGAGACAGATTTCACAAACAGGAGACAAATGTCACTCTCTTCACAGATTCTTATTACTATTTTCAGTCTATTAGTCACCGTTGAATGCGCATCTGTACTCAAGGCCATTTACAAACAATTGAAAGAACACATTAGCACAACGAAAAGCAGAACAGCACTCTTAAGAGTAGACGTAGATGCTACAGCAGGCACAAGGCTGCCACCAGAAGTATTACCTTTGGGTGGAACTATATGCTGCAGCAGGCACAAGGGTTCCCCTGAAAACATCATGTCCCCATCTCCTCCACAGAGCATCTGGAGATGCTCACTGTGCAAGCACGACGTCATCCTGTTGGGAGTTTCTGTCTCCTCCCTCCAATAGTTGCCATTGGTTGGAGCAGGATAACTCTGAACACAGTGGCATCATGTTGTACAGTGAGTACCCTTACACGTGAAAGGGGTTATGAGGCACATGCAGCTGCTGGTGTGACCTTGGGTCAGTTACAAGCTCTTTCAGAGCTGATCTCTCACAAGCAGTCCTCAAAAGAGCTCTCAGCCCCACTTACCTCACAGGGTGTCTTTTGTGGGGAGGGGAAGGGAAATGTAATGTATTCATAAGCTGCCGTAGAATTCATTATGTGTTGTGAAACATCTGATTGAAAAGCTATGTTAAGCTTCGTCCTGGGCTAGGATCCAAATCCATCCAATCATATTGCTAGCCCAGGAAGCACCTAGCCAATCACTTCACAGCAAGCTCCCTAAGCGGGAACGTCTGTGATTGGTCCTTATCTGAACAACCGTATTGGTTGGTATTTGTACAGAGGGTGTGGCTACATTAGCCGGGAGAGTTTAAAAGCAGGGGGACTGCAATGTAGAACTGAACTGTTCTGTTCTGGCTATCAGATGTTGATCCGTGTTGGAGTTGTGTTCGAGTTGAAGAATAAAGCTGTGTTCTTGCCGATTCACTCTCCGACTGCTTTGTTAAGTGAGCGACTTAAAAGGAAAGGAGATTGTAAGCTGCTCTGAGACTCTGAGTGAAGGGTGGGTTATAAATCCAATCTCCTCTTCCTCCTCCTCTGCCTTGGATTTTGACTGTTCTGCTAGCCACCTTGAGTTTGCACAGATTAGGCAAATAGATGGATTGACTCAGTTGAGGAAGCCACAGCCCTCAGTTTGCAAGACGTGAGCAAGGCTGGTAACAATAGGATATTTGGGAGTGAATTAATTCGTACAGTTGCCATAAGTCAAGAGTGACTTGACGAAACTTAATGCATACATAAATAAATATCTTTAAGCGGATTGTCAGCCTTACTTATGTTTGTGCCCATCTCCGCCACTGTGCATTGCTTTCCTGTGTCACAAGATGCTTTCTGGCTCATTACAAGAAGTTGGTCTTGTGTGAGGAGAAGGCCCAACCTCCAGAAACTTTCCACTGTGGTGGACCGCCACAGCTCAAGGGGAAAGGTTTCGGGCCAAGCCAGAGCTGTTTCTGCCAGCTGCCCTGTGTCTGCCATAACGAGTCGTAACACTAAGCAAGAAAAAGCAGCAAATCAGAATCAGGACATCAACCGTAACAAAAAAAGTCAGATCATCTCGCCGTTGGGAAAGCTGGCAAGAAAAGCGGTGGGGCAAACATCAAGCATGACTCAAGATTTGGGTAGGGCATTGCACAAGACAGGTACCACCAGTGAAAAAGCTGTCCTTGGGCATCTGTCAAGAATGTTGCCACCCAGATTCCCATCCTTTTGTTACTATCAGCCTCTCTTTCATTGTCCCAATTCTTCACGCTTTCGTGCTCTCCTCTTTTTTTGTTTTTTGTTTACAGGCACCCCTTCGGCCCCACGTGACCTTAGCTACGAGATTCTTGGCTCCAACGTCCTCCTAACCTGGCGTCTCCCCAAGGACCTGGGTGGCCGAAAGGATGTTTTCTTCAATGTCATCTGCAAGGTGTGCCCAACAGGGTCCCCGGGGCCTTGCGTGCGTTGTGGGGACAGCGTCCAGTTCGAGCCTCGCCAGGTGGGGCTGACGGAGAGCCGAGTGCAAGTCTCCAACCTCCTGGCCCGTGTGCAGTACACCTTTGAGATTCAGGCCGTCAACCTGGTGACCGAGTTGAGCCCCGATGCCCCCCAATATGCTGCTATCAACGTTAGCACCAGCCAGTCGGGTAAGAAAGCTTTGCAGTCCCCATCCCTTGTTCTGCCTCCATCTTTGTTTCTTTCATCTCAATTCCATTCTTTCTTCTTTTTTTGTAATTTTATTTTTTCATTTTTCTTTAACGGAACTAAAATAAAAACATACTAGTTGAAAAGATTGTACATTTCACAGCATAAAATTCAACCTTTGCTAATACATCAAGTACCGTACACTGGCATATTCATTTTTCTTATCTAATCTTTTCTATCTTCAGCCAGTCGTATACTATTCCCCATCTATCCCAGAAGGTCTTTTCTGATTTGTTTTGTAGATTGATATTCAGTTTATCCATTTCTGCTACTTCTAGGATTTTATATTTCAATTCTCTTATAGAGGGTAAATTTTCTGATTTCCATCTCTTTGCTATGAGTATTCTAGCTGCTGTTAGTATATATACTATAATATGTACATGTTCTTTTATTGTATCCGGTAACATATTTAGTAGACAGATTTCCGGTGTTAATGGAATATTAATTTTTAAGATGCTTAGAAATATTTTCTGAATTTTTTTGCCAGAAATTCAATTCCATTCTCATTTAACGTAACCCCTTCTGCTTCCCGTTTCCTGCTGGTACTGAAATGTGTCCTTATCATGAGAAACAATGCAGCAGTGCCTCAAATAGAGGATTCTGAGCACTGTTAAGGGTGTTAGTGCCGAAGACAGCCTGAGCAGTGGGGCGCGATTAAGGTTGCCAGCCCACTGGTCCAGGTTGGGGTTTTCCCCCAATTTTGCAGGCCCTTCCCTGCCCGCAAATGCCCCGAAACATGGCACAATGAAATCACCTGGAAGCAGGGGGGGGGTTGTAGAAAAAGCCCAGCAGGAACTCATTAGCATAATAGGTCACACCCAACAGCAGAAACTCATTAACATATTAGGCCACACCCCTGACAGCACAGCTCATTAGCACATTAGGCTGCACCCCCATGTTACCAGAAGTGTGGTCATCCAGCCACA
>NW_015174937.1:126218-154060 GCF_001447785.1 Gekko japonicus
GGGTGTGGCCAACTCAGGAGCCAGCTGGAACTCCGTTCCTGTGTGTTCCTACCCAAAAATAGCCCTGCCTGGAAGTGTCATCATCACACCGCGATGTTAGGTGGTGATGCTCTAGTTTTGGGGCAAAACTCTATGGTAAATTTGGCCTCAAACCGTAGACTTTTGCCCAAGAACTAGAGCGTGGCCGCAGACGGTGGTGTGATGATGTCACTTCCAGGTGACATCACCATGCAACGAGTGCCTTGCACACACAACAAAGAACTCCCCCTAAAGTACCTTCAGACCCCCCCACCAGCAGAATGGTATGACCTGGCAACCCTAGGCATGATCCATTGGGGCCTTCTCTTTCGCAAGCCTCTCAAAGCCCTTCAACCCTCTTTGTGATGATTACACTACTAGCCTATCTTACTGCTTAGTTTTACTGCAAGGGGAGATAACCTGGATTGTCCATGCTGGCCTGATCTTGTCAAATCTTGAAAACTCAGAAGAGTTGGCCCCGGTTAATATTCGGATGGGAGACAAGCAAGGAGGCCCGGGGTTGCCGCCCAGAGGTGGGCAATGGCCAAACCACCTCTGAATGTCTCTTCCCTTGGGAACCCCATGAGGGGTCAGCCTGTGCAGGCTGTGATTTGGCATCACTTTCCACCACTAAGTTACGTGAAGTACTTTGAACACTCTCAAACCTTACGCAGAGACTTAGGGAGCAATCCTCAGCAGGCCTACTCAGAAGCAAGCCGCATGTTATTTTATGGGGCTTAATTCCAGGAAAGTCTCCTTTGGATTGCAGCCTTAACAGCGTTAGGCAGGCTCCATTTGTGTTTTGTGCCTTAGTCAATCCAAATGTCTTGAAAGCACCCTTCTGGCACACTCTCCCTTGACATTTGTATGTCACTGTCAGCTGTCACTGTAGTTCTGTCTGCTGTATTTTTGTTGTTCTCTGTTTTAAGGAGGCTTCTCAAGTGAACCTCCCCCCCCCCCATTGTGCTCTTTCTGACTCCACCCCTGCCATCCTCCAGTCATTTCCACCTTGGCAAAGGTATCAAGCTTACACATGAACTTTTGATGCTGCTGTATGCTGAGTCAGGCAATTAGTCCACCAAGAGCAGCATTGCCTACTCTGACTGGCAGCATCTCTCCAGGGTCTCAAGCGGCCGTCTTGCACATCACCAAATACTGGATCCTCTGGAGATGCCAGAGATCAAATTTTTGGTTTTTCTGCACGCAAAACACCACTGAGCCATGATCCTTCCCCAGAGGACATGCTATGATGAGACAGAGATGAAATATCACCAGAAGTCGCCTATAATAGAATGGGGTGGCAGAAGAAGCCACTAGGGTCAGAAGAGTAGGTGCTTTCTTACGAGAAACTAGTCTGCTCTGATCATCTTGTTTGTCACAGAAATAAAGAGCTGTTGTGCAACTTCTTGAGTGGCTGCATCCGGACAGCAACTTTCTCCGCAAGCAAGTGCACCAGGAAAGTTGGGATGCTGCAAAGAGCTGCAATTTCTCATGCAGAAAGCAAAACCCCACCTTTGCTCGTGCCGTAAGCGCCATGCACATTTCCACTGGGAATGTGAAAGAAAGCGCACGGCGTCTTCCCTGCATGAGCCAGTGCTCTGTTACGCCACAAGGACACGCGATGTTCAACAGTGTTGCGGATGTACATTATGCCGCCATTAGCACTTTTGAATGGGGAAACATAATGCCCAGTTAAGTCATTTGTGTCAGGGCGCCACTTCCCGTGCAATCCCATATCAAGTTATGTCAGTGTGAACCCTTTGAAATTAACGGGCTTAGAGTGGAGTAACTCAGCCTCAGGTTGCAGTGAGAATCTCCTCTCTAGTCTTGTCTCTTCTCCTTCGTTTCAAGAAACTGTTTCTTATTTAATATTAATAGAAACATTCTCAGAAACAAAGAAATGAACCATTGTTGCAAAAAGCAACTTTTAATTTAATGCACCACAGGGAGAGTATATTGCGTTAAAGTACTTGTTAATGTTCTGACACACATAAAACGTCGGTCTTCTTACAGTCTCATGACGTGTTCCTTATTCTGAAACCTCTTCCCTTCTTTTCCTTCCCATTTAAGATCCTATACAAGTACCTGTTTCTCTGGCTAATTCGATGGTTCCGCTCCTCTTAGGTTGCCACATCCTGTTTACTTTTTGAAGGAAAAAAAGACTCTCTAATCTGTGTTGATAACACTGCTGTAGTTATTGCAAAGCAGCTGTAACATGTTGTGTTAAAATACACAACGTCTAATGCCATTCGTCTTGAACACGTCTAATGGTGGGCCTTTGAATCTGGGATAGGATCTCATTCCCCGTCCTCCAGTGAAATCTGAAATTGTGCCACTCAGTTTATCATGTCCATTATGGACCAGTGTTGTGTTTCTGTTTATACTTTGGAATGGGGGAATCTAATGCATATTGTTGTTGTTGTTGTTGTTATCATCATCATCGTCATCATATCATGAGCAGCATATGGCATGTGTGTACTAGTATAGCCAGGAGATCCTAAGATAGTCTAGCAGCCAGAAGTTCTAACTCTATTTTTGCGTTATGCACCATTAGGTGGCAAGCTAGACTTGTTTTTAAGGCAAGAGTCATTTCAGAGGTGGTTTGCCATTGCCTGCTTCTGCAACCCGGCCCTTGTATTTCTTGGAGGTCACCCTTCCAAATACTAGCCAAGGCCGATCCTGCTTAGCTTCTGAGATCTGACAAGATTGGGCTAGCCTGGGCTATCCAGGTCAGGGCTCTAATGCACAGTTATGCTGTTTCAGATACAGTTACACACACACACACACACACACTACAATAGTCTTTTGGATCCCCTTTCTGTGCATGTAAATCTCACATCCCTGTGTGTGTGCGTGCAGATAAGTGTGCCAAAAATGCCAGTCACATAAGGGAAGCAGCAAATATCTGAGAAAATAAAGGGACGTTTTTTGCACATCACAAGGGGAAACGTTCCACGGGGAAGACATTTCCGTCAGAAGGGATTCCATCTGGGGCTGCCCTCTGTCTCCCACTAAATCACT
Organism: Gekko japonicus; assembly: GCF_001447785.1. Taxonomy (NCBI): domain Eukaryota; kingdom Metazoa; phylum Chordata; class Lepidosauria; order Squamata; family Gekkonidae; genus Gekko; species Gekko japonicus. Next base: position 129,258 of record NW_015174937.1, read on the forward strand.
GTCTCTGCTTTCCTCCTTCCACTGTCTTTCAGTTCTCCTTCCCTCCCAGGGTCCGCCCCTCCCTTTCCTGCGTCACTGTTCCTCTCCTGTCCCGCGGCTTTCTCTTGTCATGTCTCTTCTCCTCTTTGCATCTTTTCCGTTCCCATCAGCTTTTTTTTTTAAATCCTCCGCAGCCCCATATTTCAGGACATCTTTAAAAACAAACATTGCAGCGATGCCCCAGCCTGTCTGTCTCGAGAGAGAAAGCATATGAGAGGTTGACAAAATGTAATCGGTGTGAATGACTCCTCTGAAACGCATGCAACCTCCGGGGCGGAACGAAGCCAAAAGGACCTTTCTCGGATGTCAAAAAGCAACGGAAAAGGCAGTGGTTGTTGGGAGTCCAGTCATATAGCAGCAAGCGTGCTTACTTAAGCGTGGCCAATATCAGGGGCAAAGATGCAGATGTCAGTGATCAAGTCGAAGGGTGTGGGCGACGAGGATTCTCTGTGAGGCTTCAAAGGTCTGTTCTTGGATAGACAGCAGAAAAGCAGCACTATAATGATTAAGAACAATAGCTGTGTGCTGTCAAGCAGTTTATGGCAACCCCAGCGCCATGGGGCTTTCAAGGAAAGAGATGAGCAGAGGCAGGGGTCATTTTGTAGAAAAAGAGGTGCAGGAGCTCATTAGCATATTAGCATAACTTATTTGCATATGCCACACCCCCTGACATCACCGGAAGTGTGTCAGAAGGCAACACCCACCGCTCAGGCTCCACTGGACTGTTTTGGATTGCTAGCTATGGGGGGGGGGGATGTGCAGATCTGTCCTCGCAGAGGAGGGAGAGCTTGTACCTGAATAAAACTTAGTTTTAAAGGTGCTACTGGACTGTTTTGGACTGGGGGGCCGGGGGGGGGCTCTGCAACTTACCTGGCTGCTTCTTGCTCTGACTGAGGGGTGCTGGGAGCAGGGGGTGGGGCTTGTTGCATGTGCCCGCACACTGGGCTCTTTACTGCCGGAGCTCCGCTCCTGTGCGCTCCTGCAGGAAATGACCCCTGAGCAGAGGTGACTGGCCATTGCCTTCTGCTGCATGGCAGCCCCAGCCTTCCTTTTTTTTTTTTTTATAAGTACCCGAGGGTACACTTTTATTATTTTTTTCCATTATATTCTACAGACATACAGACATACTTACAAACAACACCCAACTACCCCCGACAACATATAACATATAACAAGAGACTTTATCATTTCTTCTGCTTATTAGATTTCTAAATTAATTATCTATTTTACTAAGCTTATCTTTTCTGCGTTCTCAAATTACTACATTTATCTATCAGTTGTGTTTACATTATACCAATCGTAGAATCTCTTCCAAGTTTTTTGAAAAGTCCATTCTGTGCCGGCTCTCATCTCAAGTGTCAGTTTGTCATTTTCCGCCGTTTCAAATAGCTTGTTCACGTACTCTTGTTTCGTTGGTATTTCCATTGTTTTCCAATATTTGGCATATACTATCCTTGCAGCTGTCGACAAATGAACTGTCAAATACCTATCTGCTTTATCAAAGTGTTTCGGAAATATATTCAATAACAGTATATCTGGAGTAAACGGGATATTAGTTCTTGTTATTTTTTCCATTATCTCATGAATCCATCTCCAATACCTCTTAGTAACATCACATAGCCACCACATGTGATGAAAAGAGCCAATCTTATTTTTACATTTCCAGCATTTATCAGAGCAGTTAACATTTTGTTTAACAGCCCCAGCCTTCCTTGATGGTCTCCCATCCAAGTATTAGCTGTGGTCCAACCTGCTTAGCTTCCAAGCTCTGACAGGTTTATTCAGGATGTCCCCCAATTGCCTAATCTGCCTAGCAACAAACAATACTAGCAGTCATCAGTCACCAGACCAGTCCTATTCTTCTGCCCTTTATTTCTGTGTTTGACCACTCCAAGTTCTAAGCGACAAGCAGTACCATGCTACAGGTCCAGACATTGGCTCAGTGATCGTTCTGACCACCGTGCTGATATTTAAGGCTGCAACCTTTAAGTTTGTGCCATCAAGTCGCAACCGATTTACGGCAACCCCAGCAAAGGGCTTTCGAGGCAAGTGAGAAGCAGAGGTAGTTAGCCCTTGCCTTCCTCTGCAGAGCTTTCCTTGGTGGTCTCCAAGTACCCACCCTACTTAGCTTCCAAGGTCTGACAACACTGGGCTATACCCGTGCCACTTGCCCTCTCTTGTGGCAACCTTAGAAGAGGCAAATACCAATGGGAGAGGGAAATGCCGGGAACAAGGAATGGAAGATGGAGCGGCCACTCTCCTACTCACTCAGCTATACTTAGTGCCTCATTTCCACACATGTCCTGACACTTGGGCGGAGGGGGATCTTACCAGTGCTTTGTATCCGCAGTGGTAGGGGATACATCTTTAAGCCTGACCTGCAACACGGGGTTCATTTTAATTTGAGTTTGTGGGGCGATGGCATGGGTGCCCACAGAGAGGGCTCTGAGTGCCACCTCTGGCACCCGTGCCATAGGTTCGCCACCACTGGGCTGTACCGTGCCACATGCCCTCTCTTGTGGCAACCTTAGAAGAGGCAAATACCAATGGGAGAGGGAAATGCCGGGAACAAGGAATGGAAGATGGAGCGGCCACTCTCCTACTCACTCAGCTATACTTAGGGCCTCATTTCCACACATGTCCTGACACTTGGGCGGAGGGGGATCTTACCAGTGCTTTGCATCTGCAGTGCTAGGGGATACATCTTTAAGCCTGACCTGCAACACGGGGTTCATTTTAATTTGAGTTTGTCATGTGTATCCATCTTGCTGCTTCTCTCTTTGTGTTTTCCCTCTCTTTTCTTGCTTTCCTCCCTCTCTCACTGCTTCTAGCTCCTCCCCCAACCCATCTTTTTTAAAAATGGCAGTATGGCTAATGGTGCCCATCTAGGCAACATCCCCTTTGAAGAAAAGAAGAAGAAGGAGAGATTGGATGTATACCCCACCCGTCGCTACCCAAAGGAGTCTCAGAGCGGCTTACAATCTCCTTTCCCTTCCCACAACAGACACCCTGTGAGGTAGGTGGGGCTGAGAGAGCTCTTTCGAGGACTGTTCCTGAGAGAACAGCTCTGAAACTGACCCAAGGTCACACCAGCAGCTGCATGTGGAGGAGTGGGGAATCAAACCTGGTTCTCGCAGATCAGAGTCTGTGCTCTTAACCACTACACCAAACTGGCTCTGGTGCAGTGGTTTACTTAAGTAGGGGTGGGGATGGAAGGGTTTCGATGAAGAGTTCAAAATTTGGGATTCATTTTGAAATATTCAAAAGAGAATCTCAAAGGCAAGCATGGGGGGATTGGGCTTCTCTGGAAAACCTGCCCTAGAGACCACAGGGAGTTAAATGAGTCAAAACAGCCCACCCCATATCCCCACCAAAACCATCACTGTTTTTATCAGACGTGTGTTTAGTCTTCTCCTTTGTATCCATGGTAGGTAGGAGGGAAGTACAGAAAAACCTATGACGGTGATCATAAAGACCCTTTCCGGAGAGTAAAGCCCACTGAATAACATTAGACACTTCTGAGTAGACCTGCTTGGAAGGGTTATGGAAAATGTTCACGATTGTGCTTGAGCGGACTTCAGAAGCCATGTTTGGGACTCCCTGGTTAGCTACGTCAATTTCCAGAGCCCTTTGCTAGTAGCTCATTCCGATCTCCAGTGTTCCGTGGAGTGTAGATGGCAGGAAGTTGGAAGCCTCAGGTGAAAAATGTGGCAGGAAACGTCTCAGGGATGCCTGTCTGTCTTTGAGGAGAGAAGGAACCGTCATAACAATTGGGTATTTGCATTCATGTACCTTGACATAGGAGCTGCGGTGGCTCAAGTGGTTAAGACGCTGAACTGCAGGCTGTGGAAGGTCGGTAGTTCAGCAGTTCGAGACCCGAGTGTGCCGCATGACAGAGTGAGCTCCCGTATCTAGTTCCAGCTCCTGCCAACCTAGCAGTTCGAAAGCAAGAAATTGCAAGTAGATAAATAGGTACCACTTCGGTGGGAAGGTAAAAGCGCCTTGGTGTTTAGTCATGCCGGCCACATGACCACGGAAACGTCTTTGGACAGTGCTGGCTCTTCGGCTTGGAAACGGAGATGAGCACCAGGAATCGTGTTGTCACTCTGATGATACCATGATTCTTTGCAGCCAATCAAGCAGTTAGGGACCCCTGGTATAGGGCTTTAAAGGTCAGTACCAGCACCTTGATTGGGCCAGGAGGCAGATTGGAAGCCAGAGTAGATGAAACAAGACTGGAGTGGCGTGGTCCCTTCAACCCACTCCAGTCAACATTCTTGCCTCACACTCTTCAAGGGCAGTCCCACATTGCAGTAGCCTAGTCTGGATGTTATCAGGTCGTGCACCATAGTGACGAGATCTTCATTTGTGCTGAAAAGGCCACAGCTGGCTCACCAACCCAAACTGGTGGAAGGTGCACTTGGCTATTTCTGCCACCTGCTCATCCAAGGGGGAGGCCCAGGCCCAGCAGCACCCTCAAATCTGCTATTTTCAAATATTACTTCAGCCCCAACATCCATTTTCAAAGGGGCCAGAGAGGTGCAAAGCGCACTACAATTCAGTATTTCGTTCAGAACTGAGGTATTGCAATGAAAATTGGTTGTGCACGTTCAGGACACCATTCTGTGCTTCTGAGCTGAACCTGAGCTTGTCCCCCTGAACTAGGAGGCCAGAAAAGATGTATGATAAACCACAGTCAGATATCTAAGCTGAAGACAGAGCGATCACAGTAAATGCTGGCAGCATCTTTAAGACTAACCTTAAAGGTTGTATCTGACGAAGAGAGCTGTGTTTCTCGAAAGCTTATGCTACCATAAAGTTTGTTACTCTTAAAGGTGCTACTGGGCTTTTTGCTATTTTGCAGCGACAGACTAACACAGCTAACTCCTCTGGACCTAGTAAATGCTGGTGTTCAGGACACCCTTTCCTTGTACCAAGGAATGAAGTCCGCTTTCATAGTGTATGTACAAAGCATGGCCGATCCAGAGATCTCACATTCCATTCCACTCGTAGATGATGGTGTTAAACCTCCATATTCCTTTAAAGAGATGTCTGGACTGTTAGCATTCGAGACCTGGTAGATGGGACTCCAATCTCCAGCCATACCATTCCCAGGTCTGTCCTGACGCATATAATGAATCGAATAGACCTTTCCCATGTTCGTGTTCCTATTTCTGGTCATGGTCCTGGAGAAAAGGGGTAGCCAAATTGGCATAAGACTTCCAAATAGTCCCGCTTAGCTTGATCTCTCCAGAGCCTGGAAGCTCAGCAGGGTTGGCCACGGTCAGTACTTGCACAGGAGACCACCAAGGAAGACCAAGGTTGCTCTATGGAAGCCGGCAGTGGCAAACCACCTCTGCTCCATGGATAGGGTTGCTAAGAATCACTTGTGACTCTGCGCTGGCATGTTCTTCTTCCAGAGGGGTACCCATGTTAGTCCATAGAAGCAAAATAAAATAGACGATTGACACCTTAAATTTTGTTAGCCTTATAAGGTGCCACTGGAGTTCTGCTTTATTTATGTGCTGCCTTGCCGATAGCAAGTCCATGATATGAATACCATGAATATGGAGAGTAACTCAGTTCTTCAAGGTTGTTTCCTTGGCTTTATAAAGGCAGTGGAATTGCTCTTTCTACAAAGGTTTCTCAGCAGAACGAGCACCTTGACAATCTCTTCTGCAGAGTATCAGTGCCTGTTGGATGGTTATTGTGGCCAAGTTCTTTCTGTGTGCTGTTTTGTCTCTCTCCCCCCACACACACACACATCCATTCTCTTCCCTGAGATCATTAGGAGCGAGCTTGAGATGAGCTGTCCTCGATTCACAGTGACAGCTCACGCTAACGAGGCCTCCATTCCTCCGTCACGTGGGACCCCCCCCCGCCTTGCCCCCCCACCTCCATCTATTCGTCCCTCTTGGCAGCTTTTCTTTTTAGCATAGTTCCCCCCCCTTCGTATTACACACATAGGCAAGGAAAGACAAGGGGTGGGGAGGTAGAATCCTTTCTGAATGAACGACTGTGGTTGCAACCGTACACACACTTGCCTGGGAGTAACCCCGGCTGAATAAAAGGTGGCTTACTTCTGAGTAGACCCGCTTAGGATCACTGCCCGCCCCAATGCCAGTCACAAGAGCGTAGAGAAGATCCCTGGTCGAATCAGACCAGTATTGCATCCCCACATCAATGGATGTTGTGCTACTGTTGCTGTATGGTAAACTGGCTTGTGTCATTCATACAGGAAAGTCCAGTCGCAATTCGCAATCAATTGCTGTTGCACACAATGCTCAATGATGCGTGGAGGCGGTCCAGAAGTCCACATAGTCTAATGTTCTGTTTCCAACCATTACCATTCCAGATTCTTTCAAGAAGCTTAAAGCAGGGCACAAGAGCAGTACACTAATAGAAGTACTCTGCCACATAGACGTTTAATCCCCACTATTATCGGTACATACATTAATAAACTTATTTTCTTGGGTTTATCTGATTTTTAAAGCTAATTAAACCAGTGGGCAACTGGGCATCACCCCCATGTGGTGGCTGTGTACGTTGGAAGAGTTTTTCTTTGTTCACAGAGAAATGTACTGGAGATGTTTTACAGCTGAAGAGAACATTTAAAAATACCTTTTATTTTAGGGAAGTTGGCTCAAGCATTCTAGATACATGGCTGGTGGGATGTAAGAAAGGGAAGAAGCAGGTGCCGAGTCAGAGAGGTGCACCCTGGGACGAACAAGGAAACAGTTTAGCATGTAGAAAGATGGGGGCACAAACTGTCCCTAACCTACTGGATGTACACGTGTACCGTCCCCTGAGGAACTGAGTTCTTATATATTTGCTACAGCACCATTCCAAAACTATCTTTTGGTAGTATGATAGGCAGAAAATTTGCTGCCAAATTTTGGTAGAATGATAGGCAGAAACAATTACTTATATCGTAGACTTTTCTACACTGCACATGATATTATACGTTTCTGGGGTCAAGGCCAGTCCTGACCAATGCTCTCTCTAAGCTGTGGAGTCTTGTGAGCAAAAATTCTACCTTGTGAGTTACTGGCTGTTAAAGTTGTGAGTGAACAATTCGGCTATGGCATAAATTAGTTTACTCTGGAGCCATCCTTCCTGAGCGAAGACAAAAACGTGTGAGCTGGAGGCTAACAAACTGTGAGCTAGCTCACACCAACTCAGCTTAGAGGGAACACTGGTCCTGACCTGGAAGGCCCAGGCTACCCGGATCTTATCACATCTCAGAAGCGAAGCGGGATCGGCCCTGGTTAATCCTTGGATGGGAGCACACCAAGGAAGACCAGGATTGTATACACAGGCAGGCGATGGCAAACTGCCAACTTGTGAGAGACTTGGGGAGCAAGGACTTAGGGAGTGCCATCAAAAAGAGTGTCATGTCACTTACCATAGTGTCCGTTGCCTCGAGACCCCGTTGTGGTCACCATAACTTGGCTTTGCTTTGACAGCGGTTTATACACACAGGACTATTGCCAGAACTTTACGATGAGGGGACGTAAGTAGGGTAGCCAGCCAGCAGCTGGCAATTGGTGGGAGTCTTGTGAGGCGGGGACTGGAGGGTGCCATCAGTGATACCGTTCTGTCACTTCCCATAGAGTTTCCAGTGATTCCTAGAGAGGCACAGTGTCATTTCCGGGTTTTTCCCGGAAGTGATGTAATGCCACAACTTTTTTTGTTTCTAATTCTCCCACTGGCTGACAGAGTGGAAGTGGGCAGTGGGGGTTGCTGGCATGAGATCACCTGCCATAGCAGGAGACCTGGCAAACCTATGTGTAAGTATCTACCCTGGAGGTCATTATAAGTCAATGTGAAGCCTTTAAATATAAGTCTGATCGCTTAAAGTTACACACTAATTTAAATTGGATTGTATTTTAAGTGTCTGGTTCTCCTCTGGATTCCAGGGTGGCCGCTGACTGATATTTCATTACCAGTTGCCTGACTAGACAATTTTTACACTTGACAAGCACAGCACCACAACCTCATTAGCATCAATGGCCATGTTTCATGTGGTGGAGTGACAATAATGTCGAACTGGGAATATGTCATTCTGGAAAACCTGAGCTCAGATCTTCTGTTAAGAAGAGGAACGAGGGAGGCTAGCAAGCTATGATACGGTACTAGAGACTATCTTGTTTCGAAGTTAATGTGATGTGTGCTTCCTCAGGCACCGAACCTCATGTTTTTGAAGGATTTCTTAATTTTAGAATCCTAGGCGACCACAGAGAGAGCAAATTAAAGACATTAATAATGCTGTCCTAAACAGAGCTGTGCACGTCTCTGTCCACCAAAGTCAGTGGGCTTAAGTTTGGTTTGCCAAAATGGTAAAAATCACAATTTTTGACATCTGTCTTCTAGGATGATGATGGTGGAAAGTGCCATCAAGTCGCAGCTGACTTACGGCAACCCCGCAGCGTTTCCAAGGCAAGAGACAAACAGAGGTGGTTTGCCATGGCCTGCCTTCTTGTCACAACCCTGGTATTCATCAGAGGTCTCCCATCCAAATAACTATCAAGGGCCCCTACTTAGCTTCCGAGATCGGACAAGATCAGGCTAGCCTGGGCTATCAAGGTCAGGTCTGGGATGATATAAACAACACTTATAAAAAAACCATGCTTATTTCTATAGCCGTAGGCCATATAAAAGTGTGTGTCTGTGTGTATTCACATTTTTTGAGCTCACAAAACTTCTAACATCTAAATGTGCTTTCTTCCACGTGCATTCCTTTTTCCTGAAATAACTAACGCGTGCCTCACCCTGACAGCAAGAGCCGAAATCAATTTCCCCCCTCAACCCAAGTTTCCATTTGGTTTTGCAATCATTAATCTCAGGGTGATGCTCAGCTCTAAAATAAAAAATAAAAAATCTCATCTCTGACTGCATCCCTGCCTGAAAAGTCTGCCCAATGACCCTTCTGCACCGTTGCCCGTGAATGTCACCGCCTCAAACTGAAATCCTCATCACACCTTGGCGGTTTTGGGACTTCTGGCCTCTCCAAATCCCATCGCTCTGACTCAAACACATGCCGGGAAGCCTGCTTTCGATCTCCTGGCAGCTAGAAGCGGCTTAGACAGCATCTCACACTTGTCGACACCTTCCATTGGACAGGAAATCTCAGTTTGCTCTGCAGTTTGCTTTGTCTTCTGGCAACCTTAGATCATGTCCACCCCACCCACCCCCTTCCCCTCCAAAACGTATGAAAGCTCAAGAAGAAGGGAGTAGTAAATGTAAAGAGCCTTTCTGTGCTCTTTCCTTGCACACATAGGACTGTTCCGATGTCACTTTTTTAAAGTGTGCATCCCAAAAAAGGTAATGTGTATTACAATACTTTTATATAACTGTGGCGCAGCCGTGTTTGGAATAGTCTTTGGTTCTGACTGCTGTATCCCAAAAAGGACATAGAAGGATATTATTGCATATTTATTTATTTATTTGAAAGATTTATATGCCACCTTTCCACTCAAATAGGGTCTCCAAGGCAGCGAAGAACAAGACGACAACAACAATATACATATAAAATATTTAACAATAAAATATGCAAACATACACAAACGCAACACAACCAAGGAGGAGGGACAATACGTTTGCTAGGGGTACGTGAAACAAAACAGAAAAGAAGAAGAAGAAGAGAAGAGGAGATTGGATTTATACCCCGCCCTTCACTTGGAGTCTCAGAGCGACTTACAAACTCCTCTCCCTTCCCCTCCCCACAACAGACACCCTGTGAGGTGGGTGGGGCTGAGAGATCTCTGACACAAACTGCTCTTTTTCAAGGACAGCTGTGCCAGAGCTTGTGACTGACCCAAGGTTACATCAGCAGGTGCAAGTGGAGGAGTGGGGAATCAAACCCGGTTCTCCCAGATTAGAGTCCGCGCACTTAACCACTACACCAAACTGGCCTGCTGGTGGAAGACAAGGGCTGAGGGAGACAGACGAATCTCCCTGGGAAGGGAGTTCCAACGTTTCGGTGCCACAACTGAGAAGGCCCTTTTCTCAGGTTGCCACATGCCTAGCCTCAGATGGCAAGGGCACCCGAAGCGAGGCAGCCAAAGATAATTGGAGTAGACGGGTAGGTTCATATAGGAGAAGGTGGCCAGCCCGAAGCTGTTACGTATATACTAAGCAGCCCTGAAGCAAGCTGAGCTAATAGCACCACAAGGGCCGCTTAGCTTGGACCCACGCCACCGTGATGACGGCTACAGGCGTGGGAGTGACCCTGGGCCAAAACCAAGCAGATCCTGCATCACTGCCATCGACACAGGGACCACTTTGCTCAACTTACTCCTGGTCACCAGTGGGCCCCAGAACCAGTGGCCTGTTGGGAACTTTCCCAGTTTAAAGGACCAGACCGACTTTGAACTTTGAACACAGGGCTCCTATAGGGTTGCCAACTGGCACCTACGTTGCCGGCGGGGAATTCATGACGCCGGGCACACTGGGGGGGGGCACGACCATACAAGGGAAAACCATAGAGTTTCCCCTTGTATGGCCGTGGCCCCGCCCCCAGCGTGCCCGGCGTCATGACGTCACTTCCCTGTGACATGCACGCTGGGGCGGGGTCCCCCCTGGGGCCCGATTCCCCGGCATCGGGGAACGGGCCTCTGGGGCGGGGAGGTTTCTGCCCCCCTGGGGGACTTGGCAGCCCTAGGCTCCTAGTGGCTGGCTTGAGGAGTTACGAATTCTGCTCCCCCCAACTGTGAGCTGTAAACTACAGGATCCGATGTTTTTCTCCCCTGTGACTCTCTTTAGAATTCTAAACAAACAACTGGCACAATTCCAGGAGGAAGCTTTCTCAACAAGCCCCGTTGAAACAAGGGCACAACAGGCAGTGACAATCAGCTCTGATTGTGCGGCATGGATGTGTTTAGAACACATCCAACAGAGCATGGCAGCGAGACAATGGGCAAGGAGCATAGCCCAGACAGGAACAAAGGAATGTATCCTGTGCAGGCTCAGGTCCTGTAAATCTCCAGTAATCATCTGCAATCATTTCAACACCACGGCCCGAAAAGTCTCACGCTGAGCTCACAGAAACAGCAGATAACACTGTGAAACTCTTCCTGAAGTGGACTACTTCAGAATAGCATTTTCACTTTGAAAGTAGAGGGTTTTTTTTGGGGGGGTGACCAAACCCTGAAACAGAAACCTTAATTCCATTTTTTTTTTAATGACTGTTTGCAAGCAGAGTTTTCCACCAATCAGGTGGCTGTTTTTCTCTCTGTTCCATTCCTTCTTGGGTGATTCACAGAAACAGCAGATAACACTGTGAAACTCTTCCTGAAGTGGACTACTTCAGAATAGCATTTTGACTTTGAAAGTAGAGTTTTGGGGGTGGGGGTGTGTGACCCAAACCCTGAAACAGAAACCTTCATTCCATTTTTTTTATGACCGTTTGCAAGCAGAGTTTTCCACCAATCAGGTGGCTGTTTTTCTCTCTGTTCCATTCCTTCTTGGGTGATTCTGACCAATCAGGAATTGTGATGTTGGGTGTGACGACATCACAGTGTCATCAGTCAGATCTAAGCTGCATTCTGATGTCATTGTGGTAGATCTTAACACTCTACACGGGGGTCAGTTTGGTGTAGTGGTTAAGAGCGCAGACTCTAATCGGGGAGAATCGGGTTTGATTGCCCACTCCTCCACATGCAGCTGCTGGTGTGACCTAGGGGCAGTCGTAAGTTCTTTCAGAGCAGTTCTCTCAAGGGCAGTTCCTGAGAGAGCTCTCTCAGCCCCACCTACCTCACAGGGTGTTTGTTTAGGGGAGGGGAAGGGAAAGGGATTGTAAGCCACTCTGAGACTGCCTCGGATACTGAAGGGCAGGGTATAAATCCAATCTCTTCTCTTCTTCTTACTGAGCAGAGTTTATCCATTTATTCATGAAAATATTTATACCCCAACTTTCCTTTTGGCTCACATTTGAATCCTTCCTTCAATCTAAGGAAGAGGCTACTTAGCGGACAGTTGGGTCTAACCCAGTAAGAGCAAACAAAGCTGAACAAAATATGAGTAAATGCTTCCTCTAAATTGGATAATCCTAATCAATCAGGAATCACTTTAAAGGATCAAACAGTTCCTGAACCCCTTTTTAAACAGCCCTTGAAAAATCACTGAAATGTGTTATCCTTTTGATGGGGTATCCTTTTGATTCTTTCTGATGTTCCACAAAACTGCCTCCTCACCCATTATATGGGCACAGCATGACTGTAACTGGAGGGTCACATGATTAAACGGATCTCCCTATGTAAAAAAATACCAATTCAATGAGAGAGAGATGATTTGTTGTCTTGTTTTCTCTGGGTCATACTAATTCATTCATCTGATGCAGTTCTCCCAGCTGCGTCCTGAAGTGGTACAGGCCAGGATCTGTTGTGTGAACTAGGCCTGAGATTCTGAGGAGCCCATACTAGGTTGAGGAAGGATGGGGCCGTAGCTCTGGGGCGGAGCATCTGCGTTGCACGCAGAAGGTCCCAGGTTGCATCCCCATCATCTCCAGTGAAAAAGATCAAGTAGTACATGATGTGAAAGAACTTTTGTCTGAGATCTGGGGAGCCGGTGCCAGTCGGAGTCGACAGTGCTGACTGTGGTAGACCTCAGGTCTGACTCTCTAGAAGGCAAGCTTCATGTGTGTTCGTGTGACGTTTGGCAAGATGAACCTTGGCTCTGGTTGAGTGGCGTAGTTCTCTGTATCCTTCCCAAGTATTCAGTATTTGTACAATTCGTAGAAGGATTATGCCACCTACTTCCATCCTCTCTGCACTTTGTCCCAGAAGGTTTCCCCTTTCTGGAATGCAAAGATTGTTTCACTGCAAGCGTCTGCTAGTCCACCTGCTTTGGCAGATGGCACAGCCTCATCTGTCTTCGTTTATATACACCTGCAGAAATCGGCGGGTGGTGCGGGAGCTGACAAGTCGTGAGATGTTCGCTTTCAGTACGATGGAGCTACTGAAATTTTACCACAGCCTAGCTTAGTGGCAAGGCTACCTACCGGCTTTGCTTACGAAGAACAGGGCCAAATGCAGACTAGGATGTTCTTGTGCATGGGCGCCATTCAAATCGGAAGATCATCTATGGGTTTGTTCCGCTGTCGGATCTGCACCGGGCAGAACCGTTCCGTGCAGTCGCCCGCCGGTTGCCATGACTTGCTTTGCTCCGTTTTGCTTTCACTGTGCTTGCTGCCACAGAAGTCGCTGCCACAGAAGGCCTTTACACAAGCGACAAAAATCTGCTCTCCCCAGTTCTCACACTTACCATACGACCTGCTGTTTCCACTTGTGTTTGATTGATTGACATTTACACCCCATTTCCCAGCCAAGCAAGGCTCCTGTAGCTGTTTACAGTAATGTAAGATAAAATGCGTGCAACATGTAAAAAGGAACAATAAGATCCAAAACAAATGGCAAGCGCATAGGGTTGCCAGGTCTGGATTGGAAAATACCTGGAGACTTTGGGGGTGGATCCGGGAGAGGGTGGGGTTTGGGGAGGGGCCTCAGCATGGTCCAATGCCAGAGAGTCCACCCTTCAAAGCTGCCATTTTCTCCAGGGGACCTGATCTCTGTCAGCTGGAGATCAGTTGTAAAAGCAGGAGATATCCAGGCCCCACCTGGAGGCTGGCAACCCTATAAGTGCAACAGCAGAACAAAGCCTAAAGAACTTCCTTGATGGGAAAGCTAATAGGTCATAAAAAGGCTGGATTTGATCAGCCGACTTAAATGCAGATGGGATTTGAAGGAGGTTATCTCAGCAAGGTGTTCCAAATTGTGGGTGCCACAAGAGGGAGGGGAGGGGGAGGGGGGAGGCAGTCTGCTTGGCATGCAGAAGGTCCCAGGTTCAAACCCTGGCTTTTCCAGTTAAAAATATCTGGCAGTAAGTGTTAGATCGCCGCTAACAAAGATCCGGAGAGTGATTTCAGCAAAAGTGAACAGCTTTATTGAAGGTTCGAACAAGCGCTTGAATAAGTCATAACCAGAACAGTTTAACATTGGGAGCTAGGCTCCTTTTAAACATTCCCGGGCTAACGTAGCCATGCCTCTGTACAATAAGCAACCAAAGAGGTTGTGCGGATAACATCCAATTAGAGTCTTTCCCTCGCAGGGAACTGGTGCAGTCCTGATTGGTCGCTGTTGTGAAGCGACCAATAGCATGTCGGTTCGGAGGAGCCTTACTCGGGCTCGAGCTTAACATGGGGAGTCAATATGGCGATTCATGTAAGCCTTTTCAATATTCTACAGTAGGTGATCTGTAAGACCTCTGCCTGAGACCCTGGAGAGCCACTTCCAGTCTGAGACCATTTCCGCAGTAGTGAAATTCCCCTCATTGACGTTTTTAAAACTGTGTGTTATGTGAAATTTTCCACAGTAGATTTTTCCTCACTGGGCTCAAACCTGAAGTTTTCTCCTCCTTATCCTGCATGTTCAGAACTCTGGGGATTCAAAAAATGTGGGGTAAGAGAAGGAGAAAACTTTGGGTTTGTGCCTAGTGAGGAAAAGTCTACCGTGGAAAATGTCACATGCAGTTTTAAAAACATCCGTGCGAGGAATTTCGCAACTGTGGAAATCCTTTGAGTAGGCAATACTGACTTCGATGGACCAGTGGTCTGATTTAGTGTAAGGCTGCTTCATGTGCCCCCCCCCCCAAGCCGGTTTACTGGTGATGGCCACATTCCGCATGGCATGAATTATAATTGGGTCACTTGCATACACTAGGAAAAGATTGAGTTCTAAAACGGCTTGTTTCTGGGGCGTGCGCATGTGTACTCCCTCACTGATCCCTGTGCAAGAGGAGAAGGTAGCAGCCACTCCAATGGGGCTCGGAATTACACTTAGGAATAAATTAATAAGCATCATTTTCAGCAAACAAGGCAGACTCATTAGAAGCAAGCAAAGAGTTAAAGTAATCAGTTTTCGAATATGCGCCAACAGCAGTCTCAGCTTCCTGCTCTGATCGGAAAATGTCACATGACATGCAGTTTTAAAAACATCCGTGCGAGAATTTCGCAACTGTGGAAATCCTTTGAATAGGCAATACTGACTTCGATGGACCAGTGGTCTGATTTAGTGTAAGGCTGCTTCATGTGCCCCCCCCCCAGCCGGTTGCTACTGGTGATGGCCACATTCCGCATGGCATGAATTATAATTGGGTCACTTGCATACACTAGGAAAAGATTGAGTTCTAAAACGGCTTGTTTCTGGGGCGTGCGCATGTGTACTCCCTCACTGATCCCTGTGCAAGAGGAGGAGGCAACAGCCACTCCAACGGGGTTCAGAAGGTTGAATATGAATGTTTATGTCCTGAATAAAAATTTTACAAAAAAAAGAGAAAGAATTACACTTAGAAATAAATTAATAAGCATCATTTTCAGCAAACAAGGCAGATTCATTAGAAGCAAGCAAAGGGTTAATCAGTTTTCGAATATGCACCAACAGCAGTCTCAGCTTCCTGCTCTGATGAAGGTGGACCATGTGGGTGCAGAAATCTGTGCATAATTTTTAAACCGCGTCTTGTTTTTAATTGAGGATGAAATGATAATTGCAGGGCAGGTGCACTCAAGTTCAGATTTAAAAGAGATTATGAATGGGGAGGCTCGATGTAGATCTTAATCCATTCTTTCTGAACTTTGCAGCATTGCCTTGGAATGAGGCAGCATCCATGATGTCCTCTCCTGTGGATCTTAAGGTACAGGAGAGAATGTATGGGAGGAAGCCCTCTAGATATTTAGAGATTGCAGTCAAAACCGTAATAGCTCATGCCTCCTGATAGCCCATGCCTTCTCTCTCTTCTCTGTCTACCACCTATTAGACAATACTGATGGACCAGTGGTCTGATTCAGTATAGGGCAGGTTCATATGTTCAGATAGTAAAATTGAAATATTGTACCTTAAAGCCCTGACCTGGATCACCCAGGGTAGCCAATCTCATCAGATCTTGGAGGCTAAGCAGAGTCAGCCCTGGCTAGTATTTGGATGGGAGACCTCCAAGGAACACTAGGGTTGTCACGCAGAGGCAGGCAGTGGCACATCACCTTTGTGCTGTACAGTTTTCTTGCAGAGTACTGTCAGAACCCACAGCTTACAACGAAGTACACGCATTCAGGAATGGTTATACGTTTATTGCAAAGCTATAGATGCATTAACACAGGCACTGTTAAGAATGGCGGCAACCCATTGAGCATAATAGGATATAGGGCATTCGTATGCACCCCGCCCCCGGCATGAGCCAATTAGCTACCCTCCCACGCGCGGGACCCGCTAGGAAACCGTTAGGTGGCGAAAGCTGGGAAATAGTAGTCTCTCACGGTACATAGGAGACTTCCAGACAATACAACTTCCAACATAACCTCCTCCTGCACATCTGTAGAGATAAGCATTGCGGCATAGGCAAAACAGCGGAGACAGGAATGCAAGAGCAATTACCAAGACACAGAATGAACTCCCCGACCCCCATGGCAGCATAGCTGACAAGTACCTGGAGATTTCCCACTATTACAAGTGATTGACAACTGATCAAGATAAGTTCCCCTAGACAAAATGGCTGCATTGGAGTGTGGACTCTATGGCCTTATGCCATGCTGAGGTCTCTCCCCCCACAAAAAAAACCCCACCCTCACCCATCCTCCCAAATATCCAGGTATTTATTATTTATTTATTTATTTGATTTATTTGATTTCTATCCCGCCCTCCCAAAGGCTCAGGGCGGTTCACAGGCGGCAAAGCCGGAATATAAAATACAATAAGACATACAATAAATACCCAGAGCTGGCAAACCTAGTTTTTATTTATCTATCTATTTAGATTTATATTCTGCTCTCCCCACAAACAGGCTCAGAGTGGATCGTATCATAAGTGGATAAAAACATACATTAACAAATACATAGCAGTATCTAAAACAATTAAATAGTACAATTTAAAAACAACCAACGGTGTGTGACCAATGAACACCATTTCAGCTGGAGTGACTAGATCCAGAGATTCTTGTAAGCATTACGTTAAAATAATAAGTGAAATGCTTTGAACACCCAGAATTGTTATCGAAATGATAGATGAGAGTGTTGCGTGGTAGCACTCCTCAAACTGAAAGGCAGGGCTACATTTTTATGGTGGAAATTGCATCTCCATGTTGCATTCACTTCCACAACATGGAGGAACACACACTCTGTGGTGGGATATCATTGTGTTTGACGTTGCCCCATCCAGCCACACCAGCATCAGTCACTAAAGCAAACCAGCGATAGGAAAATGCACAGCTTTATGGCCTTGCATCACAGAAGAAGCTAAGAGAACAATACTTAGGGATACCATTTTCACCAGCAGCTGTGTGTTCCCATTTAGTTTGCAACTCTGCCCTCAAATAATACAATCTTATTTTATTTTATTTTTTGCTTTTAAAAGCAAACAGCAGACCCCTACCGAGACGCAGGGAAGGAAGCAAGGCCAGCATCACCTGAAAATGCATGTCAATGATGATGATAAGAATAATATTGATGTTTCGCTTTCCGTTGGTTGATATTTCTGCTGCCATCTGGCTTTGTTTGCTGTCACACACGGTACATGTATAAAAGGGTTCCTTATGCCTAATGCGATGAAGAGCAGACCGGAGGTAGTGGCTGAACTCTTCATTAAGCGCCTGGTCCCCCTGCCGTCTCGAGGACACGCAGATCGCCGTAGATTGTTTGTGGCAGGAAATTATCGCAGTGTTATTAGGCACAGAGCTAGTGTGTCTCCAGATATAAACCTCATTAGGGGAGAGAGCAAAAGTTAGAGTGACGACAAATTGTCATGCTTGGTATTTAAGAGGCGCGCCGTGGCACAAAATGAATTCTAGAGACAGCCCCCTACGGTGCACAGAGTTGATCCCCTCCGGGTACAAAACAAGGAAGGGGGTAGGGCTGGCAAGAAAGACCAAGGCAGCATCTGCCTGGCTGCAAATCCAGAGGTTGGTTACCCGTCAATGAGGGCCAGTGATTCACCTTCATGCATCAGATGTTCAAGGGCTGTGTGCATAGATGTGTTGACGATAGCTTTGACTCGACGAGGAGCGAGGTAAAGACTACATTATCCTGTATAACCTCAAACCTCTAAAGGGGTACGTTGGTGCTCTAGGAATGTTCATTCTATGCTGTGTGGATTATTGCTTTTTCCCCAATTTAAACATCAATTTTGATGGGTTTTTCTTTTACCAATATGGGTAGATATCCCCCCCCCCCAAAAAAAAACCCCCTTAAATTGCACAGGAAAAATATCTTTTAAATCATAGAAAGAAAGCCACTGTTTTGTGCAATGGTGCCCCCAACAGCTTTCACTTCACCGCCACGTCCTCCCCCTCTCCCCCCATCTACCACTTCTGCATCTTCCTCCTTTGGGGATCGATCAGATGGATGGCCCCAACCAGGGACCTTGGAAGTCAAACAAACTGTGATGTGATCACTTATTTATTGATGTGTTCAGTATAGTTTATTCCCCCCCCCCGCCAGGCGCCGCGGGTCCCTGTCCTCACTCCCCCCGTTGTATTAGTATAGTTTATTCCCCCCCCCCGCCAGGAGCTCAGAGTCCCTTACATCACCCCCCCCATTTTATCCTCACAACAACAGCTCCATGAGGTAGGCTAGGCTGAGAGAGTACGACTGACCCAAGATCAGCCAGTGAGTTTGTCAAGGAGTCCGAAGCTGACCCCTCCTGTGAGTCCCTAGGGCCGTTGTACACAAGTGACCAGACCACTGTTTAATTTCAGTTCTAGATAATATGTAAAAAGTAAAGGTAAAGGGTCCCTTGCTCGAAACCCAGTTGAATCCGACTCTAGGGTTGCGGTGCTCATCACAATTTCCAAGCCGAAAAGCAAGCGCTGTCCGAAGACGTTTCCGTGGTCATGTGGCCGGCATGACTAAACACCAAGGCCCACGGAATGCTGTTACCTTCCCGCCGAAGTGGTACCTATTTATCTACTTGCAATTTCTTGCTTTCGAAGTGCTAGGTTGGCAGGAGCTGGAACTAGAGACGGGAGCTCACTCCGTCTTGCGGCACCCGGGTCTCAAACTGCTGAACTACTGACCAGTTCAGTCTGAAATCAGGCAGTAAGAAAATAAGAAAGCTAGCTCAACTGTCTGACACTTCTTGGAACTACGTTAAACGGCACCAACCTTAAAGTCAAACTTCAAAGGCCAAAGCATAAGTCTTCTCTACGTTGCTGGCAGTTGCAGTTCAAGCACATCATAGTTTAGGCCTCTAGTTGATCAGGATCTCGGCTAGCTTAGCTTCTCTCAGGGCCTCAGTTCAGTTAAAGTGTTTGGCCCAGCAGCCTCAGGGGATGATGGCATCTAATCAAAATATTCTCTCTGGAGAAGCTCCTAGAAAATTATCTCATCAGCCCTGGCTTTCCTGTTACCTCAAGTGCTATATTTGTCCAAAAAGGCTGTCTCTTTGTTTATTAGGGGAATTAGCAAGGAGAGCTGGTGAGAGGGATCTTTCCCTTAGAGAACTCTCAAATGAGAGCTGGTGAGAGGGGGGTCATCTAGCGAGATTCTCCACCTATGTTTTACAGGGATCTTTCCCTTAGAGAAACTAGTCCATTGCTTAACCAAAAGGGTTGTTTTTATTAAAAGAAGAAATCCTAATAAAGTGCACACATGCAGAAATAAAACACACTTTAAAACATACACACAAGCAAGGGTCATTTGGTAGAAAAAGAGGTGCAGGAGCTCATTAGCACAACTCATTAGCATAACTTATTTGCATATGCCACACCCCCTGAAATAGAAAAGCTGGAGTCCTCAAGAGGCAAGCTACTGCTATCCCCAAACAGTTTTGATTAACATTTGCTTCCTTCAGTTGTGGGGAATTAGTGAGGCAGAGGAGCTTAGTGAGAGGTGGGGTACTTAGCAAGATTGGGCTACCATAGAGAAACTCTAAGAAATGAACCAGTCAGTGACTTAACCAAAAGGGCTCTTAATACTAAAAGAAGAAATCCTAATAAAATGCAGGCATACAGAAATAAAACATGTGTTACAACATACACACAAGTAAGTGGAATACAGAAGTGAGCGGGAATAATAGGAGGCTATTGGGGGCTATAACTACCAGTCAATTTATAAGAGGCTGCGAAGATGGAAAGAAACACAAACGATTTTGGGGGTGACCTCTCAGTAGACGCCCAGGACAGACACACCACAATGGAGCTATGGTTGCCTAGTTATAGAAAAAATGGGACTTGAGGGCATGCTAATGCATCTGCCCCTTGAAACAATGTGCTGAAGGGATTAACTGGGACCAGAACAATGTGCAGGGGAGGCTCTGAGTAGCGTTCCTCATAGGCGTAATCTTCGTGGGGGCGGCGGGGCGTGAGCCCCCGCCGAAATTTTCAGGAAGGTACTCCGCCTCGATGTTCTTGGTGCTTGGGGGGGAACAGTGGGAGAGCTTCTGATGTTCTGGCCCCACTGCTGGACCTCCTGATGGCACCTGGTGTTTTTGGCCACTGTGTGACAGACTGTTGGGCTGGATGGGCCATTGGCCTGATCCAACATTGGCTTCTCTTATGTTCTTCTGTTCTTATGTTCTAATGTGAGAAGTTAACAATCCACTGATGATCTCTTATTGCTGGTGAGAAAAGGCTACCCAGTTGTGTGAATAGCCTATTGATTTGGGTGATTTGACCAGGAAGGCAGGAACCAGGTATTGGAATCTTGCATTTGGGGGGAGATCTTCTTTCCAGTAGGCTCCATTATGTAGAGAAATAGCTCATTGTTTTGGATTGGGGGGGGGGGCTTATTAGTTTGACAAATGCCCTAAAGCCACCTCTCCAACCTAGCAAGTTCAGACTTGTTCTTTGCTGCTAGGAACCATTTTGTTTGGCTCTGCTTTATCTTGGTTTGGTGTACATTTTCAGGCCACACTCTGGCCTACTTCTAGGCCAGACATGGCTAGTACTCATGCACAGAGAGTTCTGGGAGGTAAAAGATGATAAGGGGTGTTTCCTGCCAGTTTCTCCCCTTTGCAAGGGCACATAGGGGGGTTTACAATTCTTCCCCCACCTATGGACCTCAGGTTGCCATGGCCACCTTAATCTCTGGCCCTGAAGATAAGGCAAAGAGACCAATTAGTAACACCGACAAGATGGACTAAAACCTTTTCTATTCAAATTAACCCTTGAGAGGGAGGCCAGAGGTACTTTGCCTCACAGCGTTTCATAATGGGGAGGGGATTTCAACCTGGGATTTCCAGATCCTTGCCCTGAACTGTAGCCCCCAGACTGCAACTGGCTTATTGCAACCTGGAGATTTGTGTCTCAGCTGTATGCAGCATGACTGTAGCTGTTGTGCATCCAGGGCTATTTTGGGGCAGGAACGCACAGGAACGGAGTTCTGGCTGGCCCTTGAGTTGGCCACGCCCAGCAGGAACTCATTTGCATAACAGGCCACACCCAACAGCAGAAACTCATTAGAATTGGCTACATTAGGGGTGTGTGGCCTAACATGCAAAGGAGTTCCTGCCCTGGGTTTTGACAACAAACAAGGTAAACAGAATAAGAAGCAAAAGGTGTATGCGGCTGAATGAACACACTTCTGGTAACATGGGGGTGTGGCCTAATATGCTAATGAGCTGTACTATCAGGGGTGTGGCCTGATATGCTAATGAGTTTCTGCTGTTGGGTATGACCTATTATGCTAATGAGTTCCTGCTGGGCTTTTTATACAAAAAAAAGCCCTGTGTGCATCAAAATACTAGCTGACGGTTTCCCCCCAACACTCCCCTCCCCCAACAGCCTGTATAGCTTAGTTTGGCCCAACCTCAACAGGGCTTGGGAGCTAAGCATGGTCAGCCAAGGACAGTACTTGGATGGTGGACCACCAAAGAAGACTAGGGTTCCTTTGCAGAGGAAGTCAATGCCCAATCACCTCTGCTCTTCTCTTTCCTAGAATGCCCGTGGATGGGGTCGCCATGAGTTGGTGCGACCCCATGGCACATTCCTCTTTCCCCTGCCAACTTTTCTACTGTTTCGGCTCGACTTCTTACAGGCGAGGAGCGTTCTGTGCTGGAGTTTTAATCGCAGCTGTCAGAAACACCTGGAGAGGTCACCCTGGAAAATCTGGTCAAGCGTCCAGCATAAGCTATCAGCGCAGATAAGGGACCGCAGGCCTTAGAAGAACAATAAATGTTTTGGATTTCACGGCACGGCAATGACTGCTCGGGAATAAGTGGCAGCTGCAAGAAGAACCGCCAGGGTGGGGGTCCATCAAGAGAGTGTGCACAGCTCCGGGCAACTGCAGCTATGGTTTTAGGATGTCAGAAGAGAGTGGCAGTTAGGAAAGGGGGAGGGGGGAGGACCAGGGAAGGGAGAGAAAAATAAGGGATACAAAGAAAGGGACCTGTGTGGGTTGAAGGGGGAAGGGAAATTGCATCACCTCTCCAGCCTCCATTCCCCTCCTGCAGGCTTCTGTCGCCGGTCAGTTTCAGTTTACCACATGCCCCCTTTTCAACTGCACACTCCCTCCCGCCCGTGGACTCCTTCTGCGCTCCCCCACTCCCTTCTTCTCGTTGTGGTATCCAGGGGTCTTGTTGTAGAAAAAGAGCTGCCGGAGCTCATTAGCATAACTCATTAGCATAACTTATTTGCATATGCCACGCCCCCTGACATCACCGGAAGTGACAGAAGGCCACACCCCCTGACATCACCGGAAGTGTGTCAGAAGGCCCGGCTACTTACCCTCCTGCTTCATCCTCATTCCCAAACGGAATGAGGATCGAAGCAGAGGGCGGGGTAAAGAAGGGGGCGGGGCTTCACCACGTGACCGCCCCGCCCCCTAGAGGTTCTCTTCCGGAGCTCCGTACCTGAGAGCTCCCCCCCGACTAGAGCCCTGGTGGTATCCACTGCTTCCAGGATGGGCACCATTTGGGGTCGCTGCAGTGACATAACAGGGCAGGGGTGGCCAAACGTGCTCAGCATAAGAGCCACATAAAATAAATGTCAGATGTTTGCTTTGAGAGCTGCAAAACAAGAACAAATACCACACACACATTTTTATTTAAAAATATGCAAATTTGCTTTTTTATTAACATGAGACTGCCAAAAATAAAAACAAAAGGGGTAAAAACAGATGTTGATAATGATATTTATATTTATTTGTTAATGATATTTATTTGTCTAAGGGAGAGAGAAAAAGAGAGAGGTGGAAAGAAAGAATGAAAGAGGTGGAAACAGAGAGAGAGAAACAAAGAAAGCAAATAGACATGAAGGAGGGAGCAAAAGTATGCCTCCCCTTCGCTTCCCCACCTGCCCTGCTGGGAGCCCCACAATATGTGTGAAAGCCATGTGGCTCCCAAGCCACAGTTTGGCCACCCCTGTAATAGGGTGCCCGAGCTCAGGGTGGGCATTTGCTTGGGGACTTTTTTTGAAGGGGGCCGTACATGCACAGACTTTTTGGAAGAATTTTTGTGCACAGCTGAGGGTTCTGGATTTGCAGAAGTGAACATTTAGGCTTTGCTGATCTTTTTGAACTCCACAGGGTGGCGGTGGGGGCAGTCCTGGCTATTAAAAATCAATTTTAAGGTCTTTGATCAGAATCTTCTTTGGAGATCACTGAAGTAGTCCCAACTGCAATGGGAGACAAGCCCGATTTAGGTTGGTGGGGCGGTAGAAGAAAAAAAAAACCCCTTTGTGCTGCATGGGACAGAATGGCCATGAAGTGCAGGGCAGGGGTAGACAACCATGTGAAGTCTTCATGGGAGCAGCCAGCCCTGTAGCCAGAATATTTTTTGTTTGGGGGCAAATTGGACCTACTGGGGGGAGGGTGAACTTACCATCACCACCGGCAACTCTACCTGTGCAGCAGCTCACTCCAGAGCATTCCAATGGCCGCCTGAGCCACCTGCAGCTCAGGCTCCCATTAGAGGGGAGGGAGCGGGGTGACTGCTTGCGTGGCCTTGCTGGGTCTTCCTGCATCTGCAGCGGCGTCTCAGACTTTGAGAAGCTGGCTGCGGAAGCAGAAAGACCCGGCGAGGCCACATGGAGGCTGTGCCTCTCTCTCCCTTCTTGCTTGGCCAGGGTCGCATGTGGCCTCGCTGGGTTGTCGTGCTGGGTCAGCCAGTCACCACGGATACCACACACTGGAAACTGTATACGCCGTCCAAAATCAAGTCGAGCAATAGAGCCGATGGTCAGAAAGCCGGGAAATCAGTCAAAGGTTGCAGGAGCAAAGAGTGGAGGCTAACAGCCAGGATCAGGTCCGAGCACGCACGGTTGCTTCCACGCTGAGGCGGGTGCGTGGGGGTGTTTATGACCAGGTCCTCCCTTCCCTGGGAGTCAATCTGCCAAGACTTACAGCCAGGGGTCGTTTCGTAGAAACGGGAACTCATTAGCATAACTCATTAGCATCTTCTTTGGAGATCACTGAAGTAGTCCCGACTGCAATGGGAGACAACCCTGATTTAGCTTGGTGGGGCGGTAGAAGAAAAAAAAACTTTGTACTGCATGGGACAGAATGGCCACGAAGTGCAGGGCAGGGGTAGACAACCATGTGAAGTCTTCATGGGACCAGCCAGCCCTGTAGCCAGAATATTTTTTGTTTGGGGGCAAATTGGACCTACTGGGGGGAGGGTGAACTTACCATCACCACCGGCAACTCCACCTGTGCAGCAGCTCACTCCAGAGCATTCCGATGGCAGCCTGAGCCACCTGCAGCTCAGGCTCCCATTGGAGGGGAGGGAGAGGGGTGACTGCTTGAGTGGCCTTGCTGGGTCTTCCTGCATCTGCAGCGGCGTCTCAGA
>NW_015174937.1:154313-165295 GCF_001447785.1 Gekko japonicus
AGCACGCACGGTTGCTTCCACGCTGAGGCAGGTGCGTGGGGGTGTTTATGACCAGTGCCTCCCTTCCCTGGGAGTCAATCTGCCAAGACTTACAGCCAGGGGTCGTTTCGTAGAAACGGGAACTCATTAGCATAACTCATTAGCATATGCCACACGCCCTGACATCACTGGAAGTGTGTCATAAGGCCACACCCCCTGACATCACCGGAAGTGTAGCCCCCCGTACCTCACCCGGGGGAACTGCGATCCCCCGCGAAATGACCTTTGCTTACAGCCCCTCCCGTTGCCTTTGCGAGAGCTGCAGTCTGGCACTCTTCCTTCGCTCTTGCACATTCTGCCGCTAGCGTGCCCTGCGTCTGGGACACTCCGGAGAACTGGGTGGGGATTCTGGCCTCGGGGTGTCTCCACCTGGGGGTGCTGGGCCAGGCTCTGGATCCGTCTCTCCCTCTGGCTGCACCTCCTGTGCAGCTGCTGGGGCCTCTCCTCCCTCAGGTGCTGTTAAGAGTTCCTCCTCTGGGCTGACTCCAGAGGAGGCTGGGTTGCTCCATGCCTCTTCCTCATCTGAGGAGTAGTCAGCCTCAGCAGAGCCAGTACCCATGACAGTTGTCCTCAGGGCTTTTTTTGTAGAAAAAGCCCAGCAGGAACTCATTAGCATAGTAGGCCACACCCAACAGCAGGAACCCCTGATAGCGCATCATATTAACATATTAGGCCACACCCCCATGTTGCCAGAAGTGTGGTCATCCAGCCACACCCACCTTTTGCTTATTTTGTTAACCTTGTTGTCAAAACCCAGGGCTTTTTTTGTAACAGGAACCCTTTGCATGTTAGGCCAGACACCCCAGTGTAGCCAATCCTAATGAGTTTCTGCTGTTGGGTGTAGCCTGTTATGTTAATAAGTTCCTGCTGGGTGTGGCCAACTCGGGAGCCAGCTGGAACTCCGTTCCTGTGCGTTCCTGCCCAAAAATAGCCCTGGTTGTCCTGCTTCCACGGAAGCAGGAAGACCTGGTGAGGTTGTGCAAAGGCCGCCTCTCTCCCTCCCCTCCTGCTCGGCTGCAGCCAGAAGCAGGAAGACCCGGCAAGGCTGTGTGGCAAGCCCAGCCGAGCAGGAGGTCTTCATGCTTCCGCCAACAACTTAAACTTTGAGAAGCCGGCTGCGAAAGCATGAAGACCCGGGGAGGCCACCCCTCTCCCTCCCCTCCCCTCCTGCTGGCTCCTTCCCCTCCTGTGGGGGCTGGGCATATTCATGGGGGTCGTTGCCCTTGTCAGCCCC
Source organism: Gekko japonicus (assembly GCF_001447785.1). NCBI lineage: Eukaryota > Metazoa > Chordata > Lepidosauria > Squamata > Gekkonidae > Gekko > Gekko japonicus. Next base: position 155,587 of record NW_015174937.1, read on the forward strand.
CTCCCCCCCATGTGGCTATCGACCTGGGAGCAGTTCAGCTTCATAATCCCTGGGCGGCAATGAGGCACTGAGTAGGAGTCAGATATTGTCATATATTGTCGATCTTTGGACCCCAGTTTCATCTGGCAAACGGCCTCTGGGGCATATACCAACTTTTGAAGATGGGGAATATGCTAATTTGTTGGTTGGTACAGAGGGTCCCCACTAGTACCCACCAGTAAGGGAATGGAAGCTCAGACTCTTCTGAATTTGGGTTCACTCTGCCACCATGGCTAGCCGTCTTTCTTGTGTCGGAGCAATTGAGCATTAAGTAAACTTTTTTTTTTTAAGATGGAGCGTTGAAAAAAATCGTTGAAAGGGGGGCATTTCCCCCCAGCACTGCCGAGAATGTTTGTAAAATTACTAGTTTCGTCTCAACTGTAGTCAAAACAGCTGCTGGTGCAGATGTATGAGACAGTCACATTTCTCTCTTGATGAACCGGCTTCTGTGAATGGCATACAAAAAGGAGGGACGTGCAAAACCATTGAGCAGATCTGGAATGCATTCATTAAGGAACGACTTAGAAAATGCGTAAGATTCAATAAAGGGATCATCTGCCCCGTCTTCTCTACCCTTTTCATCTGTCTACTTTCCTCCATCTTTTTATTTCCCCTCCCCTGTAAAAGCATTTCTGTACATCTACTGTGATATTTGTTTACTCTTGATTTTTTTTCCAACATGGTAAACTTATAATGTGCAGTAAATGAAATTATGTGTATCTGATGGGCCAGTTTATGATGAGAAGATGGAGTCTGCTAGCTGACAGCAGAATGTATTCCCTTTTCACTAGTATTTGTTTCTGGAATAAAAACAGAAACCATTTCTGTGTATACAAACAGGAATGCAAGCTTCAGAATTAGACATAACTCTTTTCTAGGTTTTTCTCAAGCAGAGACTTTTGGGTCGCTAGGAAATTTTTCTGTTGCTCTTGGTAATAAAAGTTGGTTCAATAAAGGTGAGTACTGAATGGAATGTTCTGGCACTAGCACGGTACTTGCATTACAAGAGACTTGTAACAGAAGCAGAATTGGTACACTCAATTCTTCTGCAAAGAAGTTCGCCATTGATCTCTTAACTGAAAGGTAGTACATCTTGCTATTATACATTTTCTGGTAGTTACAAAAACCCTGATATATAAATGCAGACTTTATGATTCGTTACCACTGGAGAAATACTTTAGTCAAAAATGCTTTGCTGGCCAGCAACCCTAAAACGGGGTTGTTTTATGAACGCTGGGTCTAACGGGTTGCTGATTATAACTGCTTTCGAGTCACTTGTTCAGTTCATTTTATGCCTGTCTTAAATCCTGTTGTGCAGGTGGGAGAATCGGGTTAGCGACCTATATAAAGAAATGGAACGAATGAACCAATATAAGCAAAAATAATTGACAGAATGCTTGTAGAAGCAAGCAAGGAGAAGGCGTGTATGGTTATGCTAATCCCTAAAACGTTGTAATCCTGCATTAATCCTCGAGAAGTAGAGTGTGCGCTCCTGGAGAGCACTGTTGCAACACAGTGTGGTGGGAAAGGCCCAGCGCCAACATGCGGCAGCTGTGTTTCTGTCTGTTTCTGTCATCTGTGGGCCCACGGCCAATCCCCTTCACAAATCTCCCGTTTCGCTTTTTAAAACACCCTGAGCACAGATTCTAGGTCAGAACAGGACTGTGACTCTTTTTTTACACCATAGGGCAGCTGCACTGCATGATTTTCTGAACATACCTGAAACTGACGCTGAATCAGACCCCCTAGGTCCATCAAGATCAGTATTGTCTACCCAGACTTGCAGCGGCTCTCCAGGAACTCAGGTGGAGACGTCGTATACATCACCTATTACCTGATCCTTTCAACTAGAGATTGAACCTGGGGACTTCAGCATGCCAAGCAGATGCTCTACCTCTGAGCTACGGCCCCTCCCCTCAGAGCTCCCTCTCAGCACCAGTCTCTGTTATGTGGTCAGGTTCAAGCATAATGTTTAGAGGTGATGCAGCCTTATGCTGTGAGATACATGAAGTCAGTGGGCTTAGGGTGTTGGAGCAGGGTCTGGGTGGCCCAGGTTTGAAGGCTCCCGCTGCCATGAAGTTCACTGAGGGACCTTTTCCTCCCCTGCCAGTTCCCGGGGGGCGCAGTACAGAAGACATCAGGAGAGGCCAAATAAGTACGGGCCAGTTCATGTAGACCTTACTGTTCCAAGTTGCAATGATGGAATTCACTGCCACAGGAGGTGGTGCATGGACGGCTTCAAAAGGGAATTAGATAGGCATATGGAGCAGAGGTCCATCAGTGGCTATTAGCCACAAGGTATAGATAGGGACTCTGGGGCAAGTGATGCTCTGTCTTCTTGGTGCTTGGGGGGGGCCAACAGTGGGAGGGCTTCTAATGTCCTGGCCCCACTGGTGGACCTCCTGATGGCACCTGGTATTTCTGGCCACTGTGTGACACAGAGTGTTAGACTGGATGGGCCTTTGGCCTGATCCAACATTGGCATCTCTTATGTTCTTATGTTCTTATGGCCACTGGTTTAGATGTATCTAAAAGGGGGCTGGGCATATTTATGGAGGACAGGTCCATCGTTGGCTCTTTGGCTTGATAGCCAAATGGGACCTCCAGCTTCAGATACATTCTGCCTATGATGGTTAAATGCTGAGGATCAGTTAGCAGGGGAGGGCTGTTGTCTGTGGGCCCTGTGGGCTTCTGGGGCTCTCTGTGGCAGTGGACTGGCCACTGTTGGAAACTAGGATGCCCAGTTGGTCAGATCCAACAAGGCTACTCTGTTGTTGTTGTTGTTGTGCTGTTAAGGTATGCACAGGTGATCTACAAGGGAGGAGGTGCATTCCATACATTGCTGGTATGAGAGAAGCTCATGCCATTTTTTCTTGTGATACCGGCTCACTGGCAGGAAGAAAGGTGATTCATTTGAGATGTGGTGTTGGAGGAGAGTTTTATGGATACCGTGGAGCACCAAAAAGACAAATAGGTGGATTCTAGATGAAACCAAGTCTCCCTAAAATGACTAAACCGAGGCTACTGTACTGTGGGCATGTTATGAGAAGACCAGAGTCGCAGGAAAAGACAATAATGCTTGGAAAAGTGGAAGGCAGGAGGAAAAGAGGAAGACCCAGCATGAGATGGCTTGACCCAATCAAGGAAGCCGCAGCCCTCCGTTTGCAAGACCTGAGCAAGGCTGTTAACTGTAGAGCATTTGGGAAGACATTAATTCGTAGGGTCACCAGAAGCGACCTGACGGCTCTTAACATACACGCACTACCTCCCTCCAGCCCTCAAACTTCTTGAAATACCATTTTGAGAATTTGCCGAAAATCCTGTGGGAGGTCGCTCGTGTGGACTCGGGATCCGGAGCATTCCAAAATATTCCTTTCCCAGAAGCTTACAGAGAGTTTTCATACCTGAGACTCGTCCCCTTCGAACCTGTGTTATCGGCGCAGACACGCCATCGTAGCTGATGGGGAGGAGAAAGCAGATGCCAGTGAGTGTTGTAGTGTTGTAGCAGAGGCGGGTCTCTCTTTTACATTGCAGAGACCCACTTCAGACCTCCTGTCTGAAATCGCACCTGCAGACATGCTCAAAGATGAAGTCTATACACACTTGCACACTTAACTATAATTTCAGAGGGTAGTTGTTTTTATCTGCAGTAGAGCAACCCAGGCTGCGGTCACACGGAGCATTAGCCACGCTACAGAGATGGATGATAGGCGGATTTTCCGGGCGCGATCACACCACAACATCTGGGAAGCGTAGAGCTCCTGTGGCTAACCCGAGGCTTCCCACCGAAGATGCGGAGTAACAAACTAGTACCCCCGAGGTACTAGTTTCCGGAAACCACAGGGCAAGGGCTGGCGTATGATTGCGTTTCCAGTGGTAGTCCGTGGCATCCGGCGCCCGCCCATGTCCCATCGCAAATAGGTTTTTCCCCCCCAAAGTCTGCACAGGATGTGCACAAGCACCCAATGGCACATGCGCATAAAGAGGAAAGTGAAAGTGCCGTTGAACGCGAAACCAAAAGTTCCACTCCTCCGTCGCACTCTGTATGCGCACAAATGCGACCCATAGCCACAACCCTTTAAAAAAATAATAAATAACCCCGTTTACCATGGCAGCAGCGCCTAGCCATTGCTGGTGTGATCGCGCCGCTCTTTTGCTGCGCTGCAGGATCGTCGTGTGATCGCCACGCTTGTTTACCCGCCAGCGCTGAGGGAAGGACCTGTGGTGTGCCGCCGGCGTGTCTGATCGCGTAATCGTGGATCAAACTGCACCGGGGCAATTAGCCACGCCTCCCCCCGCGATATCTGGCCCATGTGACCGGGGCCCCAGAGTAGTATCATAGAGACGAACAAGATTTTCAGGGTGTAAGCTTTAGAGGGTCAAAGGTATCTGGAGATCTTCTTGATCTCTAAGATGCTGCTGGACTCTAATCTAGTTGCACGCAACTGTGTTCTTCAGACTAGGTATATGATGAAAACCATACTACTTGGTAATTTTCCTTTCTTTCTCTCAGCTGAGGTGGGCTTCCCGTTGAAGGAAGACCTGAGGCTCATGAGGTTTACAAGTAACAGGGAGTGTGTCGAATATCTCAGAATCGCCATTCCCTCATGCTTTTGTGTTTGATTTGCATTCCGAAACTGATTGCTTGCTTAAGCCAGTTAAAACCCCTTTGATTTGCTTCTCCCTGCATAATTTCCTCTTTGTCTGATATGAAAAAAGCCCACCCCAATCCTTTTATGTCTCTCTGGGCTGAGAAGAAAGCCAGAGCCATTGGGGTGATTGGACTGCTTCGCCAGTCGATTGCCAACTGGCCCAGGTGTTCACAGATCTCGCTGACCCCGGCTTGCTGGTTAGGGCAGATGTATTTTTAATCATGCACTCAGCAACCGTTGATTACTGCCTGTGGAATTTAGGGGGCCACTGCGATGAAAGTACAGGAAGGGAAGGTGGTCTCTCTTTATTCTTTTATTGTTCGTTCCGTCTCTGATGTTCTCATCTCCCATAGACCCAAGTTCCATTATAAGCTGATAAATCAGGGGTTTCAAACTATGGGGAGCAAACACAGGCTGGAACTAGCAAGATCTGTTGAGCACAGAGGACTTACTTCTGAGCAAAGATGGATTCACAAGCAGGCCAGGGAGGTGTCAGCCATCCCCTGCTGAGTGCATTGGGTGCTTCAAGGTATACTGCCCGTGGAAGGGGAGGCTCTGCTTTGCTGTTATGGCTAATATTATGGGTGAATCTGTCCCTTGGAGAGCCAGTTTGGTGTAGAGCGCGGACTCTAATCTGGGAGAAACAGGTTTGATTCCCCACGCCTCCACATGCAGCTGCTGGTGTGACCTTGGGTCAGTCACAAGTTGTTTCAGAGCTGTTCTCTCAAGAGCAGTCCTGAAAAAAGTTCTCTCAGCCCATCTACCTCACAGGGTGTCTGTTGTGGGGAGAGGCAGGGAAGGAGATTGTAAACTGCTCTTCCTTCGGGTAGTGAAGGGTGGTGCCTTTTGAACTAGTAGCCACCAATACAGGTTGGCTCCTACCTCATAAGAGAAGTTTTACTTCATACTGTTCTGTTTGCCCAAGAGATTGTGCCAAAGCTGCTCTAAGGTCGAGCAATCCTTTCTTCCCCATTTCCAAACAGCACTGAAGTGTATGAAAATCAAAAGGCTGTTTGATGCAGTCGTTACAGTTCAGTTTGGAAGTGTGATATGATTTGATCGAAGACAGTCATGATACATACTTTGCAGAAATGCCAGGCAGGATTCACTGAAGCTGACTTCATGCAAGGACTACTTGCAAAGATTTTTCTTGTGTGTCCTCTTGCACCAGTGTAAATGTTCTTTGGGAATTCAACCCCAAGATCTTGTAGTAGCAAATCCCATTAGTTAATACGGCAGAGCCAAGGCCGATTCCGGTGTTAATTCCAGGAGTAGTCCGTAGTTCTCTTGAACGTATCGTGTGCTGTCTGAACAGCTACCTTGTGGACAATCCCATAAGCCACAACTTCCCAGGAATCAGTTTTAGACTCCATAGACTCCATTTCATCCACTCCAACAAGACGGCTTCCCCATCTGTTCTCTCACATGGCAGTCATTCCAAGAATCAACAGGTGCAGAATGCTGCACCAGAAATGGCCCTCACCTTGCTAGCTCCACAATTCCCGTGGCAGCCAGGATCCACCAGCATTTCCGGTAGTAAAGGATGAGGGGAGACATCTATGTATATCCAACAGACAGTAGACACATGCCAGAGAGCTAAGGCCAGTTGTGGCCCTCTAGGACATCTCCAAGAGTTTAAAGAGACGTATCTCTCCTGTGTGCTTTATGTGTTTAAACACTGGTGTATCCTAGTTGTCACATAAAGTGTGAAAAAAGACTGTTCCTGGGTCACAGCCAATGTTCCCTCTAAGCTGTGGAGTCTTGTGAGCAAAAATTCTACTTTGTGAGCTCCTGGCATTAAAGCTGTGAGCAAGCGATTTGGCTCCTGCATAAATTAGTTTGCCCTGGAGCCAACCTTCCTGAGCTAAGAGCAAAATGTGTGAGCCGGAGGCTAAAAAAACTGTGAGCTAGCTCACACTAACTCAGCTTAGAGGGAACACTGGTCACAGCCAGATCAGTAGCCTCACGCGCATTCCCCACATTGTTCCTTCCAGATAGCACATGGCAGATTTGGGCATGCTGGGCACTGTAAAGAATCATGCACTTTTTGAAGGGCAAAGTGGATGACCTCCGGCTATTTGAAAGCATTCCATGGTGGTGGTTTGCTGAATCACCAGAGGCGTATTATGTATCTACTGGCTGCAGGACAGGACTTGTTGCCCAAAAGCAGGAAATTACTAAGGAAGGAACTCTGTGTTTGGGATATTAAGCTTGTTTCTAGCTTTGCCAACCAGCCGTTGTTTTACTACCTGGGTGGTCATTAAAATTGCCTGCTGCCAGGTAATCAGTACTGGGGTCTGAAAAGCCAGCCAAGACTACATTCCACCGTGATTTCCCCTTGGATTCTGCTGGACTTCTTCCACGAGGTTCCTTCAGGGTGGTTCTGCCCCCCCCCCCAGCCCTTCTCAGGGATTCTGGTTAGGGACGTGCCCAAATGCCCAGAGGTGTTTCATTAGCCCGATCTGTTCTCTTTGGGCTTCACATTCTCAGAATTTTGCTTTAGGTAAAATTCAGTGGCAAAGTTTTGATGGTCAAGTTTTGTTTTGTTTTTTAAGCTGCTTGAGATGATGAAGGATGTGTATTGTGAATTATTTTTTATCGACTGTGTCAAGGGGCAGGGAGAGAGGATCAAATCTTTTGGAGGAAGCTTGCTTTTGGTTAGTGAATCCCCTTAGCTTATTAATTACTCTGGAGCTTCTTGGGACAAAAGGGTCTCCTTAATGAAGAGCCTTTTCAACTTCTTCATAACAGTGTGAGTGTGTGTGTGCGTTCCTAGTGAGAACCTTTTTTTGCACCTGATGAAGTTAATGTCATGGCAAATAAAACATCTGAGGGTTTTAAGTGGGTAGCCGTGTTGGTCTGAAGCAGCAGAACAAAGTTTGAGTCCAGCGGCACCTTTAAGACCAACAAAGTTTGATTCGAGGTGTAAGCGTTCGTGTGCACGCACACTTCCTCAGATACATTGAAATGGAAGTTGCCAGTCCATACATATAGGTGGAAGAAGAGCAGCAAATTAACATAATAAAGGTGTATCTGAATAAGTGCGTGTGCACACAAAAGGTGCCACTGGAGCCCATAGTGCCCTCTGAGTTGCACGAGGGGGTGCTGGCACACAAAATTTTAGATGGCAGCTCAGAGGTTTTTGCTTCTGCACACAAAGCTCCTCCCCCCTCCATTGGAAGCAATGGAGGGTGGGGGCACCTCCTTCTAGGGCCCATAGAACTGGACCCCTCCAGACGACAGGTCTACCAATATAATGGAAAGGGGTGGGTGAAATTTGATTTGATTCTGGTTTTTTCTTATAATGTTTAAATGATTTGAAAGAATTTATTCTGAGATTTTTACAAGGTGATGGAAGTAATCTTCTAAAAAAACTAATTTACGCGATAGTGAAATGTAAACTCGCTCACAGCTTTAAAGCCACCAGCCTCTTCCACTCACGAGGTAGAATTCCTGCTCACGATACGGTGGAGCTTAAAGGGAACATTGCACTGGACTCAAGCTTTGTTCTCCTTTTCGCTCCATAAGACGCACCCCCCCCCAAAAAAAAAGTGGGGGGGAAGTGTGTGCGTCTTATGGAGCGAATACTCCTCTCGGCTGCAGATGCTGCGCGGCTCAGCTGACTAGTCGGAAAGACCTTCTGCTGCTGCGGCTGCACCGGGGGACGGAGGGCAACAAAGCACTCACACAGTGCAAGAAGCAGAGACGCCTGGCGTCCCCCCCATTTCCCCCCCGGGTCTCTTTCACACGCACGCGCAGCTTCCAGACTTCCACAGACCCAAGCTGCCACACAGGCGCAGAGACGCACGGGCGCGCACCGGTTCCTCGCTTCACCCCTTCCCAATCCCTTCTCGCCCTCGCGCGCCTGCACGCTCCTTTCGGTTCTCAGAGTCGAATCGCCCCCCCCTTCCTCTTCCTCCGGTGTTTGCCCCTCTCCCTCCCTGCCGCCCCTCGCCTCGCGCTGTCACTCCGGGTCTGGAGGAGGAGGAAGGGGAGGCTGCTCATGTGAACACCCCCCGCGTTTATCCGCCTTTGGCTCACCATTCATTACAGTATTTGGTTCAGAATATTTTTCCCCCTGTTTTCCTCCTCAAAAAACTAGGTGCGTCTTATGGTCAGGTGCGTCTTACGGAGCAAAAAATACGTACTTTTGGGTTTCAGGCCCATGCTCTGGATTCGTAAAATACATTGTTTTATTATGTCAAGGAATACCATCTGGAAAGGAAAATTTCCGCTATTTAAGATAGCATGTTGCACAATGGAAGCCGTCATAACATGCAGAATAAAAGTGTGCCACTTGTGTCTAGTTCTCACTAACAGCAGGTGGGGTGGTCAACTAGCATCAGTTGTACCACTTCAAATTGAAATTTCTCTAGCTCTCCTGTCTTTGAAACAGACACCAGATTTCCTCCTCACTTTGACCTGTACAGTAAACCTTCTCCTTGTAGCCCCTTTGAAGCAGGAACCGCCAGCTGCCCATAAAAATAATTTTGGACTCCTGGACTCTCTGAGGAAATAAAATCTGTTCCTGTCTGAAGGAAAGACCCCATGTGGAGTGCGAAAAACAGTCAGGCAAGAACGTGTAGTAGGGAACAGTCAGCATCACACTGAGAAAATGATATTTGGAAATGTTGGGGTGACAGCCTAAAATTCGATTTAATTACTTCTGTGTTTCAACTATTCCACTGAGAGCCAGTGTATAGCATTGGATAGAAACTTCAGCTTGGTCCAGGTGAAGGCCTTGCCGGGCACAATGGTCATGAAACACCCCTGGGCCATTAACTTACCTCACAGGGTTATGAGGAGGATGAAGGAGGGGTGTCATGTATGCCACCCTCGATTCCTCGGAGGAAGGAAGGGCTACAAATGTGAGCAATTCTCAGCCGCTTACACTGAAGCAGGAATTAAAAGCCATTCAACAGACTCAAATCACAGTTAATTGGTGAGCTCAAACAAACCAAAATACTCATAATGGCTTAACACTTGTATGTTTGGGGGGTTTTTTTCATACATTATCT
>NW_015174937.1:165337-168639 GCF_001447785.1 Gekko japonicus
TGCAGTGCTGAGAGAATCGTGGCTTACTTAACACCACCACGTGATTTTTGTGTGTGTAAGGCTGAGGTAAATTTTAACCAGGAGGATCTTAGCAGTGCATTTACCCAGCTCTAAAATCAAATATAGGAGCTGCGGTGGCTCAAGTGGTTAAGACGCTGAACTGCAGGCTGTGGAAGGTCGGTAGTTCAGCAGTTCAAGACCCGAGTTGCCGCATGATGGAGTGAGCTCCCGTCTCTAGTTCCAGCTCCTGCCAACCTAGCAGTTCGAAAGCAAGAGACTGCAAGTAGATAAATAGGGACCACTTCGGTGGGAAGGGAACAGCGTCCCGTGCGCCTTGGTGTTTAGTCACGCCGACCAAATGACCACGGAAACGTCTTCGGACAGCGCTGGCTCTTCGGCTTTGAAACGGAGATGAGCACCGCAACCCTAGAGTCAGACTCGACTAGCTTTTGAGCAAGGGAACCTTTACCTTTAAAATCAAATATATGGGGTGGGAGAGAACTTCCTATTTCATCCGTAAACACCTTCTCAAACAAAACAAAGGATATTTTTACATATGAGGCCTACAGTGATCCCCCCCTATTGTTTGGCGTTTAGTGCAAATGGAAAATCTCCACTACCCAGGAGGCACATTTGAATTACAAATGGCTGTCTTCCAGTTGATATATTCTACACTCATAAGAATCAGAAGTTCACATAAACAACAAGAGGATTAAAGGTCATTTAAAGCCTCAAATGAAAGTTCCTAGATTTGTATCCCCCCCCCTCACCCCAAACCTTCAGGTGTTCATTAATGAATACTTCCATGTGTAGAAAGAGATCTTCATCACTATCAGTTCTCCCCTCCTCCATTTTATCCTTACAACAAGCATGTGAGGCAGGTTAGATTGACAGGGGGTGCATTCAGACGGGCAGCTAATACCGCAATTGACCTGGCTCTAATTTGATCCCAATCTTTTTTTCCTGGCATTGCACGACCAGACAGCTCCCCTTACCGCGTGCATACTCTGTGGTGGATTGTCTAAACAGCATCCACCTGAAGGAGCCGCACAGTTGGGTGTTTTTTTTTTAAAAAAAAAATCTGTATGCGCATGCGCACCTCAACGTGTACTTGCTTTTCCGCGCATGTGCGGAGTTGAATGATTAAAGCACCACCAGTGGTACCTCTCTCTAGGTACCTTTTTAATTAATGCAGTTCATAAAATTCACGGTCCATTTAGAAACATGAAATTGTCCGGAACGTTTGAGCGGAGCTCTGCTTCTGTTGCATGTTTACATGCTTATGCGCATATCACTAAGAATTTTTTAAATGGCGCCCGCTCGGGATGGTCTGATGCCAGACCATCCCGATGGGAGGATTGCGCGCTGGAATGATCAGATGGAGGAAAGTCCGCAGTTGGCCCGTCGGGAAGCGAAAACTCCAGATTTTAACTAATATCTCTTTAGTATGGCTCCGAAGTGCAGCAAAACGGGATGCTCACGGAACAGGCACATTTCCCAGATGTTGCTGTCTGGTCATGACCTTTAAATCTGCCAGGTGGATCTAAAAACCCGTCTGATCGGAACCAGGGAGTGACATAGATTAAAATGTTAGAAAGCCTAGTTTAAAACTATCTCATTCAATCTGCCTTCCACCCAAAGCAAGGCAAATACATGGTTTCTGTAGCCGGATCAGGCCAAGTCTCCTGTTACCTTTTCCTGGCCAGCCTAGGAACAGTTTTGGATGAATCCGTGCATGAGCCGGAGGTTGCAGTGCGGAGTTCTTTTCTCAAAGTTTTGCTAGCACTAATCTCTCCTGCCGCGTGATCTTGGACAGGAAGAGAAAACCAGCTTGCACGTTAGACGCAGTGGGAACGCCACTTTCCAGATGCTGATAGTCATTGGATTTGCCTGCAGGCTAGATCTCGCAGCTCATATCAGCAGTCTGCCAAAGTGAACCTAACCTGTGGCTTGGGTCATCTGTACACAGGTGTGCAGCTGGCATTACATTCACCTGCAGACTGGCATTCTTTATCTTCCCTTCGGAGTAATTATTCCCTTCTGTTTTCCCTTTCTCTTCTTCCTGCTTGTCAAAGAGTCGTGTGTTGCAGTGCTTTATTTTTAAACATCACATCTGATGTGTTCCTGAAATAAATTTAGGTAGAATAACCACCACCCAAAGGAAGCTTCAGAAAAGGGATCCAGTCCAAATAAACATTTTAATATTCTAAAAAGGAAAAGCTCTTGCATACCACCCCAGACATGGCAACAGTAGTTTTTCAAATCAGATTACAATGCTTTCTGATGAAGTCCTAATAATAGCAAATTCAACGTGCAAGCTGGCACATTGCTGTCTAATTTGCTTCCTCCTCCTTTTGCGAATATTCCTTTCCCTTCTTCTCATTGCAGTCCCTTCTGCTGTTCCCATGATGCACCTGGTGAGCCGCACTATGAGCAGCATCACTTTGTCTTGGCCACAGCCGGACCAGCCAAACGGGATCATCCTGGACTATCAGCTGCGCTACTTTGACAAGGTGAGTTGTGTGGGCGGATGGCCCAGGCTAGCCCGATCTCATGAAATCTCAGAAGCCAAGCAGGGTCAGTCCCGGTTTGTGTTTGGAAGGGAGACCACTAAGGAAGTCCAGGGCTGCTTTGCAATGGCAAACTACCTTTGTTCATCTGTTGCCTTAAAACCCCTTTAAGGGTCACCATAAGTTGGTTGCAACTTGATGGCACTTTCCACCACCACATGGAGCCAGCTGGGTGACCTTGGGTCAGTCACAGTTCTCTCAGAGCTCTCTCAGCCCCACCTACCTCACAGGGTGTCTGTTGTGGGGGGAGGAAGGGAAGGCAATTGTAAGCCACTCTGAGACTCCTTAGGGTAGTGAAGGGCAGGGTATAAACCCAACTCCTCCTCCTCCTTCTTCCCAATCAAAGCTGGGGCCAGAAAGTCTTGGGAGCCAAGTCCAGAGGGAGCTGCAAATTTGAACACGTTACTTTTGTGTGTGTGTGGCATGTCAATCTTAATTGCATCCTTATTGCACCATGACATGATGCACACACTGAGCTCTGAGGTGTGAATTTAAACATTTGTCATGTTTTAATGACTATTTGGAATGTTAGATATTGGATTATGAATTTATTGTCTTGTTGTAACCTGCTCTGAGCCTGCTTGCAGGGGAGAGTGGGCTAGAAGTCAAATAAATGAAATGAAATGAAATGTTATTATGGCTCTCAACTTGGATGTGGCCTGGGTCTCTCTGGACCTCTGAAAGGGCAGAGGGGGGAGACCTTTCTTGCAACGGAGTGTGAGGGCTTAGGGG
>NW_015174938.1:0-1411 GCF_001447785.1 Gekko japonicus
GGAACGGGCCTCTTGGGCGAGGGTTTCCCCACACCCCGGGAAGGCCATGATCAGATTTTGCCATCTTTTTTTTAAAGGAAGAGCATGTCTCCTTCAGATCCAGTCTGTCTTTAGGCCATGGCTTAGGGTACGGGGACAGAATGCTTTCACCCCTTCACAGTTCTACCAATTGAAACCACTCCTCCCACTCACAGTCTATTATTAGCCCCGGGGGGAAAGACTGTTTCCATCTCTGTTCCCCCAGAATGAATAATAGAGGAGAAGTTATTCCATTTGGCGCCACCGCCTGGAAATGGAAGGGTTCAGGTTCCTTCACCCTTTTTAGGGTTGCCAACCTCCAGGTGGTGACCTCTGGGCAAGAGAGATCCGTTCATCTGGAGAAAATGGCCACTTTGGAAGGTGAACTCTATTGGCATTGTACCCCGCTGAAGCCCCACCCCTCCCCAAGCCTGGCCCTCTTCAGGCTTCACCCCCCAAATCGCCAGGTGTTTCCCAACCTGGATCTCACAACTCTAACTTCATTCTATAACCCTAAACTGCAAGTAAGTGCCTTGGAGGAGCCCAGCCCAGGCTTTTCCATAATTTATCCTAATTTATTTATTTAAAAGTTTAATATCCTGCACTTTCTAGAACCTGTCCGAGACAGCAAAACTCATATATTTTCCGTGTAAGCTAAAATGTGAGCCGCTCCAATTTAGGTTGGATTCTTGTTTCCACACCATCCCCTCTTCTTGTGTTGCTATCTCTGTCTTTCAGTCCCTGTTTTGTACAACCTGCTAGAGAAGTTGAAAGAATTAATCCCCCATGACAGATACACAGATTCCTCAAAGGCAGAGGTATCTTATGACTCAAAAACAGAAAATGTGTTTTGAGACAGAAAGCACTTGATACTTTATAGACAGTTTTAGTGGAACAGAATGTCCCTTCTTCCTCTCCCAATGTATCCCATCATACTCCCAAAACAGTGTTCCTGGGGGACAGGAGACCTCCCAGGAACAGAATGAGAGAAACAAAGTGAGGGTCTGCCGCAGGAAGAAGGAACCGGTGGAAATCATCTCACTTCTGCTGTTAGCAAAGAAGAAGGGAGATAGAAGAGATTGGACTTATACCCAGGGGTCATTTCCTGCAGGAGTGCACAGGAGCGGTGCTCCGGCAGTAAAGAGCCCAAGGGATGGGCACGTGCAACAAGCCCCACCCCCTTCTCCCAGCAGCCCTCAGTCAGAGCAAGAAGCAGCCAGGTAAGTTGCAACCCCCCCCCCCGGCCCCCTGGTCCAAAACAGTCCCTGAGCGGTGGGTGTTGCCTTCTGACATGGTTCCGGTGATGTCAGGGGGTGTGGCATATGCAAATAAGTTATGCTAATAAGTTATGCTAATGAGCTCCTGCACCTCTTTTTCTACAAAATGACCCCTG
>NW_015174938.1:3935-5307 GCF_001447785.1 Gekko japonicus
GGATATTCGAATTGGCAACCCTAGTTAGGATTAGAATCAGGGAATCTGGGTTCAACTCCATAGTCTAGCATGAAGATCACTGGAGGATGTTTGACTAGTTATTGTCTTACAGGCAAAGGGGGGGAGGCGGGCACGTTATCCTGAGATTCTTGGAGGGGCAGGATCCAAATCTAATAAGGGTAAAAAAAAGAAAGTCAAAATCAGTTTAAAATTAAAACCATATTTTATAGCTTTTTGATACTAACAAATCTGCTTTACACTTTCCCAATAATATCCACAGGGCCATTTAAACTCCAGGAACTCTTTCTGAGGGTAGCTGCACAAAAACAAACAACCTGATACTTCGACACTGAAAAAATGCATAATCACATCAGGTAATAATTTTTGGGGTGCATCTTAATTCTCGATTCTGAGTCTTAGCTCAAACATTCTCCCCTGGTTGATGTCCACATGTCAAGGTGATGCATTGTTTCAAACATAACTGAAACTTTCACCCCTGGAGGGTCTAACGGGTAACCTACCAACTTGCCTACAAAAGGATTGATTCACAATTATCTCCTTTTGTGCCTCTCTCATATACGAGTCTCTAGCAAAACACACCAGGTTTTACGGTATGTATTAGTACAGGTAACAAGAATGCCTTCACCCTAATTGCAAAAGGAATTATGGAAAAAAAATACTGTAACAATTGGCGCTTTAGGGAAGCCATTGAAAGAAAAAGAAAAAGCCCAATGCATTATGCAGTGACTGAGTACCTGACATTTCAACAAGGTTAGCAGGTCAGGAAGTTGCAGGCTAGCATAATGGTTGTAAACACAAAGCTCTATTGGCATTTAATCACCTGCCCAAAGTAGAAACATCTGCTTACTTGACAAACCTTTGGATACCCCAACTTTGTTTAGTGGCCTTTGCACATGAAATATTCTATTCAAAACACATCCAAGAAGGACTGGTGTGTAGTCACCACAAAGCCTGCTGGTTCGAATCCAACAAAAATTTAGCATTCTCAAAGCTCCAGTACTTGAGCTGTTCTCATTAAACCTTTTCGGATGTTACACTCAGATGTACCATCAGCCCATCTTCATACAACAAGAGAGAGAGGGCTTCCCGTAATCCTCCCAATATACAGGGTCCCCATGTTGTGTGCATAGGGGGGAAATGTACTTACTATCCATATACCAGCTCTGTAGGCACAAAGACGAATCCCGAAAATTCCAGTGGTTAATCTTTATCTATAAAAGTTGTACACACAAGGTAAACACATGCATTGCTAATGTTCATACAACATTCTAAAGAGGCATACCAGGAAGATCACAGGAAGCATAGTTGATAGGCTCCTGGTACTCATAACCAGGGCTGTTTTGGAGCAGGA
>NW_015174938.1:6286-9690 GCF_001447785.1 Gekko japonicus
GTGGGGATTTGAACAGCCATTATGGCTGTTCGCTACAGATGTTATCAGCAGGTGTTGTATTGCCTGCGCCACCGCTGCGTTGTATTGCCTGTGCCACTTAGTTCCATGTAAGCATGTGTAAGATTGGGCTGCAAGTCCCATTTATATCTTTGGAAAAACTGAAAACCTCCTAACTTAAGTGCCATCTCTCTCTCCCCCCCCCCCCAAGCAATTTCCAGTTTGATGCCATTGATATGTTATACAATATTTCCACCTACAAAGCAAGAATCAATACAAAATCCACAATATTCTTTGACAGAATAAACCAAACACACCTGTGTACTGGACTCTGGCTTGTATCTTTAAAACAATGCTTACTAATTGCTGATGCAATTTCATAAGTATTTATGGTAATATCTTACATCTTGACAATGAGAACTTGGAAGGCCACTATGTTTAACCTGTGGGTCCCCTAAACTGATCCTTGTGATGTGCCTGTCATCTGATTTTCTTCATGCCAGTAGAGAATGCACGTGAAACAGTCTAATTAATATAAAACACAATGAAATTGATAGGGGAAAACACTATTCACACTGCCGCTCTGGAAGAAACTGAATCCTAATAAATAAATTCCTCGTTGATCCAATTTGTATTCCCGCTGAATTGTTAAGGGTATACACAAAGGTTAATTTCCACATCAGTTCTCTATGAAATTTCCTTTGTGTTTTACATAATGCTCTCATTCTCCCCCTCCCCATATTCTAAATGTCAAGACTTTGTGTAGTTTGTATGTTCAGCTCTGGCTTTACCTCTGAAAATAGATGCTATTAAAAGTCAGTGATGCCGTGAATTTCCTAATTAAAATGAAATAATGGGAACTTCATTAAACACAGGCCATGTGTCTGGACTTGTTCTAAAAATGATGCAACAGAGGTGATGGTGAGGAACCCACTCAAACTATATTATGTTCTTTCAATGATGAAGGTCCAGAGACAGAGGTTCAGGGCTCAAACTGTCTATATATGATACTTTTACAGCTTGAAAACAAAGAAAAAAGGCTTAAGCACAAGAATGGACTCGCCTCTTCGTTTTTCAGAGAGAAAGGCCATGGCAGAAGATCTCCTCTCCTGGACCACCATTACCTGTTGATGCTTGACTTATAGCAATGGAGACAACAAAGAGAGCGTTAAGCCAGAAAAGGATTACTCAATAGTCATGAGATGAATATGCACCCCTCCCCAACTTTAAAATTCACCAGTGTTCCACTCCACCCAATACAATATACAGTACTTTTTAAAATCAGGAGTTGAGTGGCCTGATGTAGTTTTGTTCCGCAAGGGTTTGGCAGGGTGTGGGATGCCTCCATTCTGTCTCGCCAAATCTCCAGAGTGAATCATGGAAGCTTCCACAGTTCCATGCCACAAAGAGGTGGTAGCCAGTAGGGGTATGCATGTCGTGATTCACTTGTATTGGTAAGGCTGGCCTAGATGGGTTTGATCTAGTGTCAGAGTGAGTGACAGCTAGTGACAGCATGTGACTGCACGGAGGCTGGCCATAACCGGTTTAAGGCAGTCCAGCCTGGCACTGAGCATTGCTCCTGGATTGTATCAGCTGTGTGCTGATTGGCCAGAGGCTGTATATATGTACAGAGTGTACAGTGGACTTTTTCCCTCACTTGGATTGATTGCAGCGGAGCACTTTGGTACTAAGAACTGTATATAGGTGGAGGCTGGGTGTGAATAAATTCACTGTGTGTTTGCACCTAAGTTCTAGACTCCAGTCTTCTTTGGGTACTCTAACTCCCTTTGGGCACTGATGTGCCAGCCAGCATTCCGCGCACCTCGACAATGCAATTATTATTTTTCTTGGTAAATATTTTTCAGTTTGGCCTATTGGACCCCAAGGAATTTCAGGATCCCCCAAAAATCCTGGATCCCAATACCAGTAAAGTAAAGGACTAAGGTCAAATCTGTTGAGTTCTGGCACTGGTTCTACTGGGCACATTGCACTGGTTCTGCCACTGGCCTTGCAAACACACCCCCTCCCCACATTTCACTTTGTACTGCAGAGTTTCTCTGGGAGAATCCTCTGGGCTTGTTGTATGCCCACTGTGCTTTCCCCCCCACACACACCATTGTAAACAATGGAGGATGGGGACACTCTCTTTGTGTGCCCATAGAATTGGACCTCTTGACACAATCATTTTGAAACTTGAGGGTTCTTTCGAGGAGAGGCTCCAGCAGCTACACTGCAACTCTCACACTCCAGTGCTTCTACCTTACACCTCCTGTTCCACCAGCCCACCAAATATACCCTAGGAGATTTGCCATTGACTATAATGGAGCCGAAAAATTCGGGATTCCCAAAGTAGTTTGAGATTCTTTTATAGGTAGGCTGAATCAGATCAGAGAATCTGATTTGGCTTAACTAATACCTGAATCATGCAGAAGAGGCATGATTTGAGTATTAATTCAGCTTGGAAATGCTGAATGCACATCCCTAGTATTCAGTACTATCAGTGATAGCATCTAGAATAGCATGTAGGATCTGTCAGGATTGGGAATTAGGGACACCTTATTAACTGTTGGGAGTTAGGGATCCCTTATTATATACTGATGATACCCAATTCTGGCTGTGGTCACACAGAGCATTAGCCACTCTACAGAGATGGAAGCTAGGCAGATTTTGTGGGTGCGATCACAGCGCCACATCTGGGAAGCGTAGAGCTCCCGTGGCAAACCCGAGGCTTCCCACCGAAGATGCGGGGTAAAAAACTAGTACCCCCGAGGTACAAGTTTTCGGAAACCGTGGGGCAAGGGCGGGTGCCTGATCGCGTTTCCAGTGGTAGGTCATGGCATCCGGCACTCGCCCATGTCCCGTCGCTAAAAGTTTTTTTTCCAAGCCTCCATGGGATGCGCACAAGTACCCAACGGCGCATGCGCACACTTCGTTTAAAAACAAACAACACAGCCCCCTCCTCTTTTCTTGTAATGTATTCAGATGCTGCCATGAGTACATTAGGATGTGTGTGAAACATCCCATTGGGAAGCAATGTTAAGCTTCGTCTTGGATAGAGGATTCTAGTCCAAGACTACATGACCAATCACATTCAAGCAAGTTGCAAGTGGGAACGTTTGTGATTGGACCTTATGCGATCAACCTGATAGGTTGTTATCTGTAAAGTAGGAGTGGCTATATTAGCCGGGAATGTTTAAATAACGAACAGCTACAATGGACAAGCTGTTCGGGCTATCAGATGTTGTACCGTGTTGGAGAACTGATCGTGAAGAGAATAAACTTGAGTCTTTGGCTGAAATCACTCTCCGACTATTTGTTAAGCTCAGGACTTAACATTTCTGTCCCCCCCCCCACTCCTGGCTCAGCCTGCTCGAGAGGAACTCTCTGTACCAGGCGGCAGAGGGGGA
>NW_015174938.1:9850-27387 GCF_001447785.1 Gekko japonicus
TCCTCCTGGAGGGGACAGAACGGAGGACACATTTTGCATTCCTCTGCAGCCCTGGAAAGGGCTAAACCCACAGAGCCTTTTGCTAGAGAGGCCGCTTCTTTGCCGCGCCGCAGGATTGTCCTGTGATTGGCACCTCCCCCCTAACCATGGGACCTCGACGGGACCTCGAGGGGATGTCTGATCGCGCAGCCGCACGTTATTTTGCTCCCGGACAAACAGCCACGCTCCCCCCCACGCATTTTCCTGCCCGTGTGACCGGGGCCTGTGTTTGGTGTACTGGTTAAGTGTGCGGACTCTAATCTGGGTGGTAAGCTGCTCTGAGACTCCTTTAGGTAGTGAAGGGCGGGGTATAAGTCCAATCTCTTCTCTTCTCTTCTTCTTCTAACCCAGAAGAAGAGATGAGATAATGAGTTTAGCATGATTGAATTCAATCCAGCACAGAAGTTCAATCAACATGGGTGTGGGTGATCCACTAGCCCGGATGGGGTCAACCTCCCATAGGCTCATAGAATCAGCTCTCTGCTGTCTTTCAGCAAATAAAATTAAACAAAGAAATAAAAAAGCTTTAGGGATGCTGAGTGTTAAATTCCCTGAGTTGCCGCTGATGTTCCCTCTAAGATGAGTTAGAGATGAGATTCCAGTTGGGGGGAGAGCGAGATACAGAGAACACCTGATGATTTCTTTTTTGGTGCAGTGGTTACATTTGGAGCCAGTTTGGTGTAGTGGTTAAGTGCGCGGACTCTAATCTGGGAGAACGGGGGTTGATTCCCCACTCCTCCACTCGCAGCTGCTGGATGACCTTGGGCAAGCCATAGTTCTGTCAGAGCTGTCCTTGAAAAAAAGCAATTTCTCTCAGAGGTCTCTCAGCCCCAGCTACCTCACAGGGTGTCTGTTGTGGGGAGGGGAAGAGAAAGGGGTTTGTAAGCTGCTCTGAGACTCTGAGTGAAGGGCGGGGTATAAATGCAATCTCCTCCTCCTCCTCCTTTCTAGATGAATAGCTTGCACTCCTTTGGCAACACACTTTTACCTCTGCTCCCCCTTGGCAAATCATTGTTTTGTTTGTGCATGTGGGAGGAACCCCTCCCCCACTCGCTCGTCTCGCCGTTCCCGAGGGGGGCTTTCTTT
Source organism: Gekko japonicus (assembly GCF_001447785.1). Classification (NCBI taxonomy): domain Eukaryota; kingdom Metazoa; phylum Chordata; class Lepidosauria; order Squamata; family Gekkonidae; genus Gekko; species Gekko japonicus. The sequence continues at coordinate 10,976 of NW_015174938.1, forward strand.
TAGTTTTTTGGCATCTTGTTTTTACTTGACTCACTGTTCATTGTTGGTCCAAGGACCTCACTCAACTGCGGTTAGATCACCGATCTCCAATGCTTGTCCCGGCCAGCAGCCATACGGATGCCACAGCGGCAGGACCATTGGGGTGGAGGAGTGCCTCAATTTTGCAGCATCTTGTTGCGAAAGAGGCTACCCCTCAAAAGCCCCATGGTGAGGAGCCTTTCGCACCAGCTCCATGGGGGGGCAATGGAAAATCGAGCCCCCTCCTCACCGCAGGCGCTCAGATCGTCTCCCCGGAGGTCCGGGAGAGACGTCTGCTAGCGTGTCGCTATTAACCGGAAGATCCAAATAGCAATCTTGAACAGACAAGCTTGCAAGGAGTTAACATGTTCCCAGTGCTTTGTATTTTAAATTACTTTTTTTTTGGGGGGGGGAGAAGAAGTAATATCCATATTGTACCTTGAAGGGAGACCTAAGCTGTAAACTTTAACTGCAGTCTGAGTTGGCAATCATTTCACCGGGACAAGACACTGCAATGGAAATTGCTCTATAAATAAGATCCCTTACTGAAGAATTAAAATGGAATTCATATTATTGATGTTCACTAGTGGCCGTAAAAAACAGAAGACAGCCAGGAAGTGGCACTTGTTTCAAATCACCGTCTGACGCCCCTGAAGGACACCCTCAAAGTCGGCCCTGATCAATGGTGATGAATCTGTTCATTGGGCTCCTTGGGTAGCTCTAATGTGTTCAGAAACCTTGAGGAAATACAGTACAGCAGAAGGAAATGGGATAGATATTAGCCAGACCTATGGAAAGTTCCATAGAAGCATTAATCTCGAGATCTGCCCTTTTGCAAGGAAATGATGCCAAGCTAAACACCTTCTTGTTGGATTTTTTTTTTTAAATCTCATCTTTATGGGAGAAGCTCTCCTGGGGGTAGCTACCTCCCACAACTTGAAGAGAGGGCAGTAATCAAGCGGTTTGCGAGAGAGTTATAGTATCCCATCCTAAGGTATATATTTCACGAGTAAAGAGAACCGCAGGATTCCTGTCACTCTGTCCTTTTTCTTGCTCCTGTTGGGCACAAACATTCTGCCATAGTCCCCACCAAGCTGTCAGCATCAACCGACGTTTAAAATGTAAACCTGTAAATCTGAAACGGGTCAAGGGAAACGCCAGTAATTCACATCATCCTTTTTCCTTTTCGTTTTTTTTTTTTAAAGGAAGGCCAAAAGAAGCTTCAGTATATCAAGGAAAGAGAAGGCGAAGCATGAAACACAAAATCAGAAGTACAATTCAAAATTTGGAAAAAGGAAACAAAATAGGAACTAACAGCATACGGTCATTTTTCAAAGTGAAATTTGGATTAGAGAAGGCTGTCCCCCCCCCCCCCAAGAGACACAGAACTTGGTCTCCCTTGTAATTCAGACCAAGCGGAAACCAAGCATGACAGGCGCGGTCTATTACAGCATGCGGTATTTCAAGCACAATATGATTGATGCTCAGTTGTTACCGATGACATTGATGGGGCCGCGCATCTAGCAGGTGCTGCAAGTGTTTCAATTTTGTTTAAACTGGCACTTATTTTTATTTGCCACTCTGGAAAATTATTTTAAGCGAGCTTAGTGCCTGTGAAAAGGGACAGATTTACAACCGTGGAGACTTAAACGTTGGGTTAAAAAGGCACACAGTGGACACATCATGATCTTACCGAGCGGCAGCTTCTTTGCGCGGGCCCGGCAGCGTCTCCTTCAGAGAAAATGTAAAGTGCAGCCTCCACACACATTCATGTATAGCAATGATCTAGAATGCAAATACTCGATACGTGCATGTGCACATGTGTTTTTGTTTTGTTTTTAAGCAGCTTCCTGCCGAGCCAGGCCAATGGGGAGGAGGAGGGCAAAGGAGCTGGGGAGGGGTTCGTGGAGGGCGGGTTCATGAACCCCAGAGGGAGGCGAGAGGAGCGGTCTCCCCTCAAGGGGTGCAGAGAAGAGCCCCCCTCCCCGGCTGCGGACTTCTGTGCCTCCCTCCACCCCCCCTTTTGCAGATGAGGGAGTCGCGCTCTGCACCAAGGGAGGGCTTTTGCGCATGGAACCTTCTGCCACAAGAAGAGCCGGGCAGCTTGAAGGCACCCCCTCCTCTCTAACTGGAAGGCCTTCCTCAAGGGCCACTCCATGGCCTCCCTCCCTGCTTCTTTTGCTCTGGGTGGACGAAATAAAGAGGAAACCTCTGGCCGAGTTGAGAACTCTTATTTTTTAAACACTCGGTGGGATCAAGGTCTGCGTCAGAGGGAGCTGCTGTGAGGATTAAACAGAGGAGGGAAAACAGCAGGGAACTCACTGGAGGGATCCAGGCCCCCTGGTCTAATTGATCTTGCTGGGTTAGGGACGCCACAAGGCAGCCTCGGCGGGGGGGGGGGGCACAAGCTAGCCTCGGCTAGTGCACAAAAAAACCTTGGGCCGGCCCTGCCTGGAGGTGGGGTGACTGAAAATGGAGGAAACCTATGCTTTTAAAGAGATTCTGAAGGTTTACAGGCCATGCTATACCTCTCTAGGGGACTGCAGCGGTCCCATTTGGAATACAGGGTAGCACGGGATGTGTTGCTAGAATGAAACATGTGACAATTCATCAAAGCTCCCTCTAAGCTGTGGAGTCTTGTGAGCAAAAATTCTACATTGTGAGCTACTGGCATTAAAGTTGTGAGTGAGCGATTTGGCTGCTGCACAAATCAGTTTGCTCTGGAGCCATTCCTCCTGAGCAAAGGCAAAAATGTGTGAGCCAGAGGCTAAAGAACTGTGAGCTAGCTCACACTCACTCAGCTTAGAGGGAACACTGTCCTAAATGCTTCTGTGAATGAAGATTAAATGGCACAGATTCAACTCCTCCCTCTGTCACTGTCCATGAATGACTTCATGGAGATGCTGGAGCATATCTGATCATGAGGTCACAGACTAACTAGAAAACTTCAGTATATTGTCACATACTAATGACACCAATCAACGTTCACTAGGTGGTCTCTGGGTAAATCCAAATTGTCATGAATGCACAAATAGGTGAGATTTTGCAGATAAACCACTCCAAAAAAAACCCCATAAAGACATCACTTCAGGAGGAAATTGGGCAGCAACCCCACTTGTGAAAACCTCACTCGAGTCCTTCTCTTGGCTGTAGAATCCTCATCTAAAATGCCACCCAAATACAAAATGTGGATTGAAGAATCCTCAGACAGACAGATATTCTCCTGTACTCTTTTTTTAAATCATGTTACAATCAACCCTTAAGCCAAAATAGCATAAACTAACCTAAGGTTCCAGACACACTAAGTTGTGATGTAACTGTGTTTTATCTTTGTTGTATTCAGCGTACAATTTGCACCCACCACATACTTGCTTGACCTTATCTCTCTTGACTTGTAGATCTGTTAATAGCTGAAATTGTTGGCAGTTATTCCCTAAGAAGCTCATTAAGCAATGCTTACTTCTGCTTACGTATTGGTGACTTTTTAAACATATCAGATGAACAAAAACAGATACTGCTTTCAGAAAGTCTCCCGGGTGACCTGTAATACTGCAGCCCATAGCCAGCTGGGTAAAGGTCTAGAATCCATTGGTCCAGTTCCCCCAAGAGAGAAAAGAATAAGAGATTGGATTTATACCTCAACCTTCACTACCCAAAGGAGTCTCAGAGTGTTGGAAGAAAATGTGTTCCCACACACCCCCTCCCTGTGGTTTGTGTCCTCTAGTGTGTTGCCTCTCTTACCAAAAGGCAGAAGGTGCAAGTTTTAGAAACACTGAGCACTGGTCAGAGACACTCCAAGCAAAGGTCTCTCTTCTTGTATATTGTTTTTATTTAAAAGGCCCAGTAATCAGAGTTTACCTGACAAGATGAAACAGCAAGACGCTGTATCAACTTGGCACACAATATACATCTATTTCAATAACTATAGATAGTAAATACACACATATATATGAACATGCAGACAAAAAGGTATCCCACCCAACAAAACATGCAACCCAGCAAAGAGATCTCTTTGGGTTGACTTCCAATTCCCCAGGAGTGTCCAGAGTTTCAGAAGCCAACGAAATTCTGCTGAAGTCACACCAGTATTTATACCCAAAGATCAAAGAGTTTTCTTGATAATCCTATCACATTTACCAATTTACAGGTGGAAATTGGCTACTGTAAATTGTTTCCTGGAAGCTGAGATTGTAAATCCCTTCCTTATACCAAAAGTTCACACTTATTTACTGGGATGTTGTTTCCCATCATTTGGGCTACTGGTTTCTTTGAAGCTGTCAAATAGCTACTTAAAAGCTATCTTCTAAGGTATGTGTAATCCTGTTGTCTCTGGGATTGCATATTGAATTAGGGTCCAGCTGCAATTGCTTATTGTCCTTAAATTGTGAGTCTCACACATCCATTGATTCAAACAGATTCTCCTTTTGGTGTTATCGCTGAGATAAAATCAGGATTTGTTTGAACTTCTGTTTCCCATGAATCTGCATTGTGGATTTGAAGGCCCAGCTGCACAAATGGTTATGCATTTTATGGCCTGGGCAATTTTGGGTTTGTCACTTCTCATGTTGGCCTTCCTGACAAGTTGTTTAATGTAAGTCGCTCACACCTTGGGGGCTGGGGAATGGAATGTTGATTATACTGAGAGCAACAGGGTTTTGGCAAGAATCATAGTGAGCCAGGCTGTGACTGTCTGTTAGAAAAAAACAGAGCCAGATATACATATGTGGTTTTCATAAACTGTTTGGTTCAATTTTAAACCCAAACCCTTCCATATTTCTGAAAATTCTTACCACACAGAGCAGCTCACAATCCCTTCCCCTTCCCCTCCCCACAACAGACACCCTATATGGTAGGTGGAGCTCAGAGACCTCTCTCAAGAACTGCCCTTGAGAGAACAGCTCTGAAAGAACTTATGACTGACCCAAAGTCACCCCAAACTGGAGCGCAAGTTTGTACACACAGGACTCTTCAGTTAGTTCAACCAGACATTTGTTTAGTCCTTCTGGCATACAGTACAAGGATGTAGTTGACAACACTCTCCTTTCTCATGGCTCAGAAGTTCCCCTCACTGCTCCATCTTCCTTCCTCCCAGCAAGCCTCTCCCTGATGCTTTTATGCCTGGCCTGAACAAGCACCCTGGCCTGAACAAGCACCCTGGCCTGACTGCCCTGCTGCCCTGCCTGTTCCCAGCTGCTGCAATGGCTGCCAGCTCAGACCATCACTAGGGTTGTTAGCCCTCACCAGCTCCACGTAGGCCCCAGTCACACAGCAAAGTTGCCATGGGAGAGGCATGGAAGGTGGGCAGGGTGTGATCACACCCCAACATCTGGGAAGTGGAGTGCACCCATGGCTTACCACTGACAATGCATATTTACAAACTAGTACCTCCAAGGTACTAGGAAACGTTTGCCACAGGCTGCCTCCAGACACCCGTGGTGTGATCGCACCGGCACGCGGCATTCCCCTCCGGTCCCTCATTTACCCACTGGCACCGAGGGAAGGACCCGTGCTGTGCCGCCGGTGCGTCTGATCGCGTAATTGCGGATCAAACTGCACCGGGGCAATTAGCCACACCTCCCCCCGTGATATCTGGCCCATGTGCCCGGGGCCATAGGATAGTTTTCCCCCCCCTATTCTGAGCAAGCTTCTCAGAGAGCCAGTTTGGTGTAGTGGTGAGAAGCGCAGACTCTAATCTGGGAGAGCCGGGTTTAATTCCCCACTTCTCCACATGCAGCTGCTGCTGTGACCTTGGGTCACTCATAAGTTCTTTCAGAAGTGTTCTCTCATGGGCAGTTCACAAGAGAAGAAGAGGAGGAGGAGATTGGGTTTATACCCTGCCCTTCACTACCCAAGGGAGTCTCAGAGCGGCTTACAAACTCCTTTCCCTTCCCCTCCCCACAACAGACGTCCTGTGAGGTAAAAGAAGGAGAAGAGATTGGATTTATACCCCGCCCTTCACTCCCCAAAGTAGTCTCAGAGCGGCTTACAAACTCCTTTCCCTTCCCCTCCCCACAACAGATACCCTGTGAGGTAGGTGGGGCTGAGAGAGCTCTGACAGAAACTGCTCTTTTTTTCAAGAACAGCTGTGCCAGGACTATGGCTTGCCCAAGGTCATCCAGCCAGGTGCCAGTGAAGGAGTGGGGAATCAAACCCAGTTCTCCCAGATTAGAGTCCGTGCACTTAACCACTACACCAAACTGTAGAGCTCTCTCATCCCCACCTACCTCACAGGGTGTCTGTTGTGGGGAGGGGAAGGGATTGTAAGCCACTCTGAGACTCCTTCAGGTAGTGAAGGGCAGGAGATAAATCCAATCTCCTCCTCCTCCTCCCCCTCCTCCTGCTCCATCTAGCAGTGCCTCCTGGTTTCTGTAAGTGGGTTCCCTCTATAGCCTATCCCATTCTCTATCTCACACACCATTCAAAAACAAACTGCTATATTGCCCAATTTATCTATAGTGCCCTCAACATTAATCAACAATAGGGATTCTACATAAATAAAATTAGGCACTGTCACATTTTGAGGGTCCTTTGGGCAGGCAAACAGACATGGAACCGATGTTAGACTTACTAGTGGCCAATAGACTAGAAATAATCATTCTGTGAACATAAGAACAGAAGAGAAGCCAATGCTGGATCGGGCCAATGGCCCATCCAGTCCGACACTCTATGTCACACAGTGGCCAAAAATACCAGGTGCCCTCAGGAGGTCCAGGAGTGGGGCCAGGAAACCAGATGCCCTCCAACTGTTGCCCCCCCCCCCCAAGCACCAAGGATACAGAGCATCACCTGCCCCAGACTGAGAGTTCCTGTCTATACCTTGTGGCTAAGAGCCACTGATGGACCTCTGCTCCAGATGTTTATCCAATTCCCTTTTGAAGCCTTCCATAATTGGGGTCATCATCAAACGGAGCAACAATTTATGACTGGATCATGAAGAACCAGGAAATGACTGGGACCTATAGCAGATATACTTCTCAGGATGCTGCCTGAAATGCATCCGATTTTGGAATTCTTACTGTGTGCAACATAACTTTGATCCACTATTTTGTTTGTCATAATGTTGGATCAGAATTGTGATTTAACTGTTAAGATCCAGATATCTTAGCCCTAGAATGCCCTAGAGATTTTAATTAATTTAACTTCTTTGGGATGCTGCTCATAGCCATTATTATTTCAGGGCTCTTTTTGTAGAAAAAGCCCAGCAGGAACTCATTAGCATAATAGGCCACACCCCGACAGCACAGCTCATTAGCACATTAGGCCACACCCTCATGTTACCAAAAGTGTGGTTATCCAGCCACACCCACCTTTTGCTTGTTATTCTGTTTACCTTGTTTGTTGTCAAAACCCAGGGCTTTTTTGTAGCAGGGACTCCTTTGCATGTTAGGCCACACACCCCTAATGTAGCCAATCCTAATGAGTTTCTGCTGTTGGGTGTGGCCTATTATGCTAATGAGTTCCTGCTGGGCGTGGCCAACTCGGGAGCCAGCCGGAACTCCGTTCCTGTGCGTTCCTGCCCCAAAATAGCCCTGATTATTATTAAAACATAAAGAAAGAGGGAGAAGGTTATAGTTCAATTAGCCCAAAATCATTAGCTTCTCATCAACAAAGGTTACATGTAACCCTTCCCTAAAGTGATGTGACTGCCTGCTTTAAAGAATTATTCCCCCAAACACCTAGTTTTTAACCACTGACTTTCTAAGAGACACACATCAATCCAGCTACAAAGTCTTTCCTACAGAAGCAGAACATAACAGGTAACATGAATTCTGTTATCTCTAGTGATGGACTTATTCATATTAAGACCATTTCCAAACATCTCAGTTCCTGGAGACCAAAAGGTAGACATTGGTGTATGATGGATTAAGATAGGGAAGAGCAAAGTCCTCACAATGATGCTTGATTGCTTTAAGAACAGTAGGTAACTCTGTGTAGCTATCAGAGGTAGTTTATTTTGTCCATTACGCATATCCATGATCTTTTAGGCAGAGCAATTAAGGCCCTGTCCACACGATGGGTTTTGGGCCGGGAGTGGGCCGGATCGGGGCCGGAGCAAACGGGCGCGATCCCACTGCAACATCTGGGCAGCGTTGCGCACCCATCCCCGATCCGGCCCTTCCCCAGAAAAAACGCATCAAAAATGAACCACCTACCTGTCAGCAAGCTGCCAAAGGTTCTTATTGTTCATATATGCATCCTGGTACCTGAATTCGGCAATGCACCTGTCTTTGTATTTCCCCCCCCTCCCTAGACGTCCGCTCATATAACCATGCGCATATATTCAGAGTGGTTGCATTTTTGTTAGTCTACGCCAGCCATGCCTGCTGTAACGTTATCATTTCCAAGGTCACAGGTGGTCAAGAGAAGAAGTCTGCTTTGCTTTGCTTTGATTTTAATGAGTAGAAACTGTGGGAAGCGTTTTGTAGTGATAACACAGTTGCCGTTGCTTTCTCAGGGGGTTGGGCGCGTAAACTGCTTTTTGGGCGCGAGCGGGAACCCTGTCTATTGGCTGTATTGATTATGAATTTGCTTTAACCTTTCCAGCTCAATGATCTTGCATTATTCTGAACAGTGATCCTGTTCAGTGACTCATGGCTTCAATAAAGTAATTCCTTTCTATAAATGCGTACTCCGTTGAATTGCTGTGGGACCTGACTCTACCGAGGTGGTTCATCCACGACGGCCGCATCAACGCCGGCCGTGGGATCGCCGGCCCATCTTTCTGCCGGCACATCCCCGGCTCCTGCCTGAACTGCGCATGCTCAGACATGCGCAGTTTGGCAGTCTCCCGTTCCCCTCCGTCACTTCCCCCGGCATTTGATCGTGCCGGGGAGGGAATGCACCGCGTCTCAGGGGATCAATGTGATCCTGCCGTGGCGTGTTTCTTTTGGTGCGGCTTTCAGAAGTCGCGCTTCAGCCCGTCCCTTTCCGCCCCGTGTGGCAGGGGCCTAAATAGATCATTAGTCATTTTATGGAGTGCCCACTCAGGTCAGAGGGAAATTGGTCCTCTCCTCCAAGATAAGGTCTTTACTGGAAATCAGAATCCTTCTTATAAGATAAAGTATGCATGTCCAGACACTTGCCAATTAACAAATGCTAACAGTCATTGTTATCACCATACATTTAGGAAGGACTCCTGAAAGATGGTGTCTGGAAGCTGGTGTACTGAGCAGTGATCCAGGAGGTACCTGGTTACGTTTTTGCCTCTACCATGAACTTGCTAAGTGGACACTTACATGAACTCATGAAGCTACCTTATACGGAGTCAGACAACTGGTCTATCAAAGTATTTTCTAACTGACAGCAGTGTCCTGGGGTCTTAAGTAGAGGTATTTCACATCACTTACTGCCTAATACAAACATAAGAACCTAAGAAGAGCCCTGCTGGATCAAGTCCATCTAGTCCAGCATCCTGTCTCCCACAGCAGCCAACCAGTTCCTCTGGATGGCCAACAATAGGGCATAGAGGTTGAGGCTTTCCTAAGGACATTAGAAGAGCCCTGCTGGATCAGACCAGAGGTCCACCTAGTCCAGCATCCTGTCTCACAGAGTGGTCAACTGATTCCTGTGGAGGGCCAACAACAAGGCATAGAGGCTGAGGCCTTCCCCTGATGTTGCCTCCTGGCTTTGGGATTCAGAGGATGACTGACTCTGAATGTGGAGGTTCCCTTTAGTCACCATGGCTAGGAGCCACTGATATCATCCATAAATCTCTCTAATTCCCCATTACAGCAGTCTGTTCCGGTGGCCATCACTACATCCTCTGGCAGCGAATTCCCAATTTTACTCACTCACAGTATAAAGAAGTATTTCCTTGAGTCCATCCTGAGTTTACTGCCCATCAGCTCCATTTGATGTCTTTGAGTTCTAATATTTTGTGAGTGGAAGAAAAAAAAATCTCTTTGTCTCCATCCTGGGATCCTGTTAACTGAAAATGTTGGGGGCTGAACTTGGTCCTTTCTGCACGCAAAGCTTGTGCTCTCCCACCAGGCCACAGCACCTCCCCATAAAGGTGGCTTTAGGCAAACCACTCCCTCCCGGTCTCAAACCGAGCCTCTCCCTACATCTACGGTATGGGGATATGAATACTGGACTACCTTATAGGACTGTTGTAAGGACTGAAACAACACAGTGTGTACAAAACATTTTGACTGAAGAAAGAGCTACTCAGGTAGGAAGTACTTCTATGGTTGCCTTTAATTTTAATTTCTTTTTTTTAAAAAAAATATTTATTTATAGATTTTAATTAATATACGTACAATCCATTGACAATAAAACAAAATAATATTGAAAGTCTATCATTTCAACGGGGTTTTTTTGGTAACCACTTGTACACACTTGACCAAAGTTTTAAATGCGTTTCTTCATCATTTCCTCGAAGTAATATGCTTAATCTGTCCATTTCCACCATATCCAATAGTCTCTGAGTAAGCTCTTCCTTTGATGGGATTCTATCCAATTTCCAATACTTTGCTAGCAAAATTCTGGCTGTTGTCAATATATATGTTATTATACAATGTTCAGATTTATTATATCCATCCGGTAACATATCCAATAAAAAAAAACACCTCAGGTTCTAAAGGCAAGTTAATATCTAATATTTCTTGAATTATCTTTTGGATTCCTAACCAGAACATATAAATTTTCCCACCACATATGAAAATATGTTCCGACATTCTTCTTACATTTCCAACAGTCGTTCATTGCATTCGGGTAGCACCTAGCTATTCTATCGGGGGACCAATGCCATCTATGAAACATTTCATAGATGTTTTCTTTGTATGGAATAGCCCTTGTAAATTTTAGTATATTCCAGATTTTAGCCTTTAATTTTAATTTCATTAAATTTGAAATTCAAGCATGAGCTCAAACTTAGCAATAAAAGAAGGGATGAGAAAGAAGCAGCAGAGATGCAGTTAAGCCTCAAGAAGTCAAATGCCTGTCATTACAGAGGGAAGGCAGGCACTCCTGGGGATACAATATTGGAGTCGGTACAGATACCTCGGTAGAACGTCTAATCCACTCAAAAGGGATGGGTTTTTTCCCCCTCATTTTTAAAGAGCGGAGAAAGAAAGTTCTGTTTCTATTAGAAAAAAGTTCTCTTCCTTCTCTTGTGGTGGTTCATATCATTAGTCTTGGGTTTTCCCTCCCACTTTGATTGTCCTCAAGAGAGTTTTCCTGGAAAAAAAAAGGGGGGGGGAAGAAAGGTTAAAAAAAAACAAGTACTGCACAGCTGAGGTTGTTAGGCTCATAAATGACAAGAGAAAATTCATGTGCATGTTTAAAAGAAATTGGCACGTAACCTCTCCTAACAATAACAGGAACGAAAGCTTGCAAACTCCATCTCTCAAAGATGAAACGCCACTCCAGCAGCACAGTAGATTCCATCAAGCATTAATAGATAATTAATCCTGCTCTACTTTCTTGACCTACCGACAGCCTATAAATAGAACTCCCCACCCCCCCCTCCATCGCTTGCTGACATTCGACTGACATTTTCGAATCCAGCAAACGCCTGCTCCTTCACAGACCCTGTATATTCTCAACACCTCTGTTTTAGTTTAAAAAAAAAAAAGTGAAAGAAAGAGTAAAAAGCATCATGAGTCTGAACTTCCCAGCCCAAGACGGTTCGCCATGGCAGGGCTCGCATTGACACGCGGCATGTGGAATACTGAATGTGAAGCATCGGCATAGCGCAGGCTGTGCGCTAGAATTCTTGTGAGCAAAGGTGAACCCTTCACAGATGCCTTCCCAAATGCCAAGTTCAGCTTGTCATTGTTAGAGCGTTGCGTCCAATTAGGGCGATAGCCCACTTATTTCACTTCTTGTTTTATGGATGTGGGATGGCAACGGGCGTACGCTTTAAGTGACAGCTGTTACGAAGCAGACATGCCACGGACCAACATTTAACATCATTAGAGCACCAACAGTGTTCAGAATGCCAAAGTGGTTATTTATTTTGTACAGGGCGTTTTCAGAGAGAGAGAGAAAATCGGCAAGAGAGACAGGTCTCTGCTCTGAGAACACGCCATCTATATATGGACAGTGGAAAGGGCAAGAGCCGGATAATAAGGGCGAGATGTGAGCAAGTTAAGATGTTTTGGCAGGCTATTCAGAAGCGAACTGCCTGGCAGGGCAGGACAGATCTTTGTGTCCAGCGGCAAGAGACACACCTGGGTGGAGCAGGATAGGATCAGGGCAGAAAGGTGCCGTCAGGATAGCCTCAGCAATGGGGAAGCCTTGGCAGTCTGGCCCAGGAAGAGTTCAAAGGTGTGGAGGCAGGGAGGAAGCATGGGTGGAGGAACAAGAGCTCTCTGGGCCCAGGTGTTTTGAGGCAGAGCAAGGAACAAAAAGAAAAGTGGAGTTTAGGTCAAGTGACAGGTGTGAAGCTGGCAGGGCCAGCTCACCCACTAAGCGAACTAGGCATTCGCCTAGAGCGCCGGGCCCTGGATGGGGCGCCAAGCTGTACCTCCCCCTCCTCCCCCCTTTGGTGGCAGCGGGGGGGGGGAAGAGGTGGTGGTGGTGGCAGCAAAAGGGTGGCTGGCTCCAGGTGTTCAGGCCCCACCGGGAGGTTGGCATCTGCGCCACAAGGCAGCCTTGCCTAGGGCGCAGAAACACCTCGAGCCGGCCCTGGAAGCTGGGGCTATAAAAAGGGAGGAAAGGGAAATGGAAGAAGACGAAGGGAGAAGCAAGAGGCAGGTTGCAGCTCTTCTCCTATGTCATGCAGTGTAACCTTGAGGTGGGTGAAGTGACCTGTACCTTCAAGGGTCTGGAGTGGTAAATAAAGCAACCTGCATAAGGAAACAGTGGACTTTCCCACATTCTCATTTTATTTGCTGTTAAGGTCCTGTTTCTTTGTGTGTGTGTGTGTGTGTTTTCTGTTCTGTACACTTTGCTCCTTCTAGTGGTCAGTGTGATACCACACAGGTTTATTTCCAGCATATCTCCATGCAGATTTAAACTGCAGGGAGACATGCTGGAAATAAACCTGTGTGGTATCGAGTTGACCACTAGAGGGAGTAAAAGTAATGTGGAACATGGGGAAAAAGCCAAAGAAACAGGAACTTACCAGCGAATAAAATGAGAATGTGGAAAAGCCCGGTGACTGGGCCCATGGTTTCAAGCCCCCCATGAACTCCAGGTACAATGTCCCACTCCCCCCAGGCACGATGTCCCACTGTATTTCTGAAACTTTTGGACCACTCCCCTTTTGAAGGCTTCACCACCCCAGCATAAATCATCCAGTCATAAAGTAAGCATGCAGAAATCCTCATGTACACATGTGCTGCTGTTGTATATGAAGATCTGTGGACTGGGCTACCAATCCCAACAGGGGTATTAGAAGAGGAATTTCTCACATGCCTAGGATATCTCTAATCCACAACTAAAAGCATACAGACAGAAACATTATAGGCTGGATCTGAAGAACTGGGAGCTGAGCAAAACCTGGTATAGCTCAACAAATGTTTGCAGAAGAGTGCAAGTACATTATATAGTTGTTTTAATACTACAGGGTCTACCAAATACAGATTCACATATGCAAGAAACCTGTGCAAGCTCTTGCCCAAGCAGATCTTTGGATCAAGCTTCACTTTTTTTCTCACGCAGCGCTCTAGTGAGTGGTATAACACAACTTTTCTGTGAGAAGACAACACCTTCCGCAAGTTGAAGGACAGCTCTGGATCCAACCCTATCAGGTTTCCTTGAGTTCCTTTCTTCCCAGACACACTGGATTAATGGAGCAAGTGAGACCTGCATCCATTAGGACCCCGTGCCCCAATGGGGGGGCAGTCCCACGATCTGAGAACTGATTTAGTTCTCAATACGTACAGGACAAGCACAAGGTGTGTTTACTAAGGAGACATCTAAAAGAAGTGAAAGACATGGTACTATGTTCCATCTCTTGGGTGCACTGAGAATGGGCATAGTTCATTGAAAAAGTGTAGTATGGGGTTGGTTTGATTGATATGCTGACCTTACTGTACTGGGGAAAAAAGTCCCTGTTGAGCTTGAGGAAGGCTGGAATGTGTTTGCTGCACAATATAGTGGTGTCTAAACAGAAGAATAGTCACAATGGTCTTTATGGTTGTTTATATGATGCCAATATTCTATAGTTTTATCATTGCATTATAAAATCTGCTGTATGATGTTTTCACTTTCTCTATTTATCTCTCTCTGTATTTGTATCTATAGCTATCTATATCTGTAAACAGAGAAAGAAGAAACCTCATATAACAAATTTTGTAACACAATATAGCTCTGTCTATATCGATTGATAAATAGATAAATAGATCTACATCTACATCTATAAATACAAATAACTAGATCTATCTATATTTATAGACCGATAGATGGATAGATAATACTTCTACAGATGAACTTTATACATTCTAACTTTGTTGTCCAAAGTGAAGGCCATGTCTGTATAATATATTATCTTGAGATTTGGCTCTCTTAGAGCAATCAAGATTTTCCCAAAGTTTATTTTCTGTTCACATGACAAACAAATGTCATCCATTTTTAATCCTGGCACCCAACTGCTCCCAAACTATCTTTTCTCTGAACTACTGCTTCATACTTTTTTTCTTCTTCAGGCTGTTTACACAGCTGGGTGCCCTGTTTATATGTTTGTTTGTTTGTTTATTATGTGATTTATATCCCACCCTCCCCTCAGGCTCAGGGCGGTTAACAATAAGGGCTCAAGGCCATGCTTAAAACAATTAAAAACAAGATAAAACAGTACAATAATACAGTAAAGTGCAGTAAAGTACCAAGTATTCCTCACAAGGCCCTGTATGTGGCCCCAAGGAAAACGAATGTCAAGAGCTCCCCACTTATCTAGGATATAGGTTTGAAGTGGTTAACATTACAGCTATTGACATTTCTAAAGAATGGAACTGATTGGCATTCTGAAAGATACCTGCTAGCTCCCCAGCCGAGGAAAGAAAGGTGCAAAGATACACACGGAACAGACCTTGACACTCGAGATATTTGACACTCACTATATTTTTTCTTAGAATTATATGCTGCCCTCCTCGCCATGGTGGGCTCAGGGTGGCTAGCAACATAGGTATAAATATACATTAAAACTCCAATAAATAAATAAATAAAAACAAAATTAGATCTAATGGGTGGAGATTACAAGGGAGTCGTTACCGGCTAAATAGCAGGAGAAACTTCCTAACTGTAAGAGTGGTTGAGCAGTGGAACAGCCTGCCTTGGGAGGTGGTGGTGGAGGCTCCTTCGCTGTTTTCAAGTGGAGGCTGGACAACCATTTTTCGGGTATGTTGTAGGGCTATCTTTCAGCTATGCTCCTGCAGAGTGCAGGGGTTGGACTAGATGACCTGCAAGGTCCCTTCCAACTCTAATATTCTATGATTTGATGATTCTATGACCCTGCTGAGGTCCCTCCCCTCCCTAAACTCCACCCTCTCCAGGTTCCACCTCTCCCAAATCTCCAGGTGTTTCCCATTACAGACCTGGCAACCTTAGTGACGATACATCCCTGGTGGGATACTTGGTTTGGTGGGTCACAAGTTGTTCAGGCCAGTTCTTTCAAGATGGCTTGCACCAATTTAAATGGAATGTTAAATTTAACCCAACCCAGAAGATGGTCTGAGTGTGCATGATGCTATTTTTGTCCTGAAAGTAGACAACCCAGGCTGTATAAGCTGGCGTGATGGGACAGGTTGCCTGGAAATAGTAGGGGACTCTTGCAAGAATTGCAGAATTAAACCGTTCAACCATTGTCTTGACATTGATAACACCAAATTTCACAAGCTTGCTGGTTTGATTCAAGAATTTTCTTTTCAATTTTGCTTCTCCGTTCTGTGAGTCAACATTATTTCAACATTATTTGATCATCAACAAATCAATACAGCATATATATCACTGTTATCAACACCATATATTGTCTGCATTAATACTATACAAATGTGGTAAGAAATATTAGAAAGATGGAAGGTTTTGGGTTTAAAATGAACAAAATAGTTTACAAAATCCATGTACCCATCTCTGTCATTGCTAGAAAAACAGCTGACAGCCATAAGCCTGTCTCACTACACCAGACCATGATTCTTTTGAAGCCCTTTTTACTCTAAGCAGACTGTTCCTCTCAGTGACATTCCATTCCCAGGTGTGAGACTTACAATTAGCAGCTGGTCAGCGACAGACCCCAATTTCCTAGGCCATAAAATGTGTGGCCATTTGGGCAGCTGATCCAAAATGCAAAATAAATTCCTGGGATACAGAATTTCACACAAACCCTGCTTTTATCTCAGCTATAACACCAAAAGGACAGTTTGTTTGAATCAATATGAGTATGAGACCCACAATTTAAAGACAATAGCAATTGCAGCTGGACCCTAATCCAATATGCTATCTCAGAGACAACA